>NW_021593379.1:0-1333 GCF_001605985.2 Dendrobium catenatum
ATTATAAGATTATTAAGTCTAAGACTTTTTCTAAATGTAAGCATTTAGCTAAGATGTGTGGTATTAATGTGGATATGGTTAACAGTCATTTTGAAGATTCTTTTATTATGTGGAGGAAGCCTATCTATCCTTTTGTTAAGTTGAATATTGATGGTTTGGTGGGGTTGGATAAAGCTGGTGTGGGTGGCCTAATTCGGGATGGCAGTGGGAATATTTTAGCTAGGTTTACTGCTCCTTTGCAGCATTTGGATGTTATGGTGGCTAAGGTGTATGCTATGTTTTTTGGCCTGGAAATGTGTATGAAAACTGGGTGTTACTGGGTTTGGGTTGAAATTGACTCTTTGTGGCTGGTTCAAATTATTAAAGATGGTTTTCCTGCTAACGCGCAATGTTTTTACATTATTAGGAAAAATATATTGCTTTTAAATACTATGAAATTTGAAATCTCTAATATCTGTAGGGAAGGAAACGGATGTGCTGAATGGTTAGCTAAGAAGGGGGCTGATAGTAATGAGTATGAGGATGTGGATACTTTGAATTTAGATAATATTCTTAAAGGTTTGTTGTTAATCGATATATCTTCCCTACATCATGTCAGGTATGAGTAATTATTTTGCTTTTTTGGCTGTGCTGGCTGGTTTTGTTATTAAGAGCTCAACTGATGCCGTTGCTGTTAATCACATCGGGGTGTTGTATTCTATTAGTGCGGCTATTGATTCTGGCTTGTGGACTGGTTTTGCAGTCCATTGGTTAAGATATTTGGTTTGGTTGTATGTGCTAACTGGTACCTGTTTTGCTGTTGTTAATTTAAACCTTAATAGGTATTGGGGTTTTATTTTTTGCTATGGTTGTGGCTGTATGTCTTGGTGGTCGGTTCTTGGGTGGTATCTTTTGAAACTTTGCGGGTCTGTTGGGAGTTTTTTGGCAGAATGTTATGTTTTGGGTTTCATTTATGTTAATGGGGTTATGTGATGTTCCAAATTTTTGGGTTATAGGAGGATTAGGGGTGGTCGGGCGAAGGATTTTAAGGATAATGTGGAGGTTAATTTTTTTATCTTCAGGTGGCAGGTGCATAAATTTATCTATTTTGTTAATGTTAAATTTTTGGAGAATTTCTTGGAGGTTAAAAGGGATGGAAGAGATTAAATTGTTATATCATGTAAGTCTCTCGTCTTTTATATTAGCGTTTGTATTGTTTGTTTGGTTAGTATTTTTTGCAGGAAGTTGATGACAATCACGATTACTTTGAGCTTCCTTTTTTGGGTTTGCGAAAGGGCATACCTTTTCTTGTTGCTGAGTTATTATAATTTTAGAAAAAGGACCATCTGGCTCG
>NW_021593380.1:0-230 GCF_001605985.2 Dendrobium catenatum
GAAAAATTATTAAACAAACTAAATAAAAGCTTTATATACATTTAACCATAGAATTAAAGTAACGAAAACATATATAAAATCATCCAGGAATATAATATCAACTAATTATGGATGAGTAACCGAATAATTCATAGATTCATACATTATTTCTAAAAAAAGTTCTTTTGATACTTTTATTATTCACTTTATTTGATTTTTTTTTAAATTGATTCCAAATGACCCTTAGTAGT
>NW_021593381.1:0-237 GCF_001605985.2 Dendrobium catenatum
GAGTTATTCCCTCCTATTCTTCTCTTATCTTCTTCTCTTCTTCTTGCTTCGGTCCCCTCTCAAGAGAAATGAGGGGTCTATTTATAGATATTCTAGAGTGGCATGGCCTGTAAATAGGTCAGAGATCAGGGGCAAATACAGAGTGGTCGGATGGACGGTCGATCGATATTGAATCCCGTTGATCGTGTACCGTTCGTCAAGCATTTGAAGGTCTTAATGATGTCAGAATCTGATAAT
>NW_021593382.1:0-318 GCF_001605985.2 Dendrobium catenatum
CGTTTTAGAAAGCAATAAAAAAGCCGTCCCAAACGAAACCTTAAAGCATACATTTTAACGTTATATATATAATTGAAGGTTTCATGGCAGTGGAATCACTGTAACTCTGTCATGGCTTAAAGTGAGCAGTCAGCTGCAGTATTTGGAAGTGAGCGTTCAAATTTTTGTGTGGCATTATTGCTTCTTCTGTTTTTTTCTGTGTTTAAATAATTTGAAAGCTGTTTGGTAATGCTCTTAATATATATATAAATATAAACAATTTTAAAAGCTCTAAATAAACAACTTTACGAAATGCATGCTTAAGATTTCTGAAAGCTG
>NW_021593383.1:0-295 GCF_001605985.2 Dendrobium catenatum
CTCAGAAAAATCTAGTTAGAGGCGTACCTAAGTTAGATTTCACTAAGGACCATTTATATGATGCTTGCCAACTAGGAAAATAAATCAAATCATTCTTTCATTCAATTAAAGATGTGATCATCTCTAGTCCATTAGAATTCCTACATATGGACTTATTTGGACCCGTTAGCACATCAAGCTTAGGTGAAAAAAATTATGAATTTGTGATTGTAGATGACTTCACTAGATTCACTTGGGTAAGATTCTTAACTCATAAAATGAGTCGTTTGAGAAATTTAAGGTATTCTCCACTTAG
>NW_021593384.1:0-259 GCF_001605985.2 Dendrobium catenatum
CTACCTCTTTCTCCTTGTCTTTGATGGAGACCCCTTTTTTCGGCGGAGACGGTAGTATCTTGCCGCTTCTCAATTGTACTTGGGCCATCTCCTCTGCTTTAAAATCATTTAACAACACATTTTCTTCAGAGTCAGCCAATGTTGCATCTAGGGATTAATCTGCTGATTCAGAGTCACCACCTAGTTATACATGTCCCATTTGTGACGTTATGCAAGGGTCTAATTCATCTTTCTTTGAAAAATTACAAGTCCTCTTCCG
>NW_021593385.1:0-562 GCF_001605985.2 Dendrobium catenatum
AGATGTAGAGAAAGCAAGAAAGAGGAAGAGAGAGAGAGAGGAGAGAGAGAGAGAGCAATAGAGAGAGAGCAAGGGAGAGAGAGAGAGAGAAAAAAAAAGAGAAAGATAGAGAGATCAAGAAAGAGCAAGGGAGAAAGTAATAGAGTGTGAGGAGCAAAGTAGAAAGCAAGAGAGTGCAAGAGAGAGAGAGAGAGAGAGAGAGAGAGAGAGAGAGAGAGAGAGAGAGCTGAAAGTTGCATTTGCAATAATTAAAAAAAACCTACAAAAGTATGGAAACTATGTCTTCCCAAGACAAAAAGATAAAAGGTGGGAAGAGCTAATCTATGAAAGCAAAACTCCATACAAGAAAGACAATACAAAGAAAAAGTAATGAAAAGAACAAGGAGAAGCCCCTTTGATTAACAAGGAGGCCCACCCCACAGGCATGCCCTAGAAGATACAATAGTGCTTATGGAACGACTCCAGAGGGAGGAGATACCTAATAAGGGGGTCAACATGCCCGAAGGCAGAGAGATATCCCATTGTTCCGGCAGCCGTATAAGCACTACCTTCACCCTAAAGC
>NW_021593386.1:0-388 GCF_001605985.2 Dendrobium catenatum
GATATTTTTCTTGTGGCATGTTAGGACACATAACACACACTTGCACCATTCACCGTAGTACACATTGGGTGTGGAGACCCAAATTGCATAAGGCATTGCATTCTTCTTTTTCATAAGAAGGAACCCAAACCTGTTTGGGTTCCTAAATATGTTGTTTGATGATTTTACAAGATTGCTCTCACCAAAGACCTCATGAGAGCATATGATACGTGGACAGCGAGGCACACGACTCACATTTACTTAAACTTGCTGCTTAATAAATTATGGATTGCATATTTACTATATTGATTATTGTTGCTTTCTATGCATGTTGGTTTTCTAGTTGTTCCATCTCTAAATGTTTTTTTTTTGTTAAGATGATATTTTGTCTTGGTTTTCAATTTTTGGA
>NW_021593387.1:0-346 GCF_001605985.2 Dendrobium catenatum
AGCAACCGAGTAGACATGAAGATAGGTTAAAGCTTGATATTTAACACCCGAGGCACTACCAAAAATGAAATAAATACCCCAGCTATCCTAGATGAAAGCCCATTAATTAGTTCTCATCAAAACAATGGAGAAGCCTCCCACACAAAACTATTAGAGCAACAAAATGATTCATATAAATTAGGTAAAAATAAGCACTAGCCACATCTCCCATATGGAAACCAGAGACAAGAGAGCGTCAATAAGGGGTTAACTCAATATAATTAAAATTCCAATCTTTGTTATTCCTCCACCATCCATCACAAAAAACATAACCAATAAATATGTGAACAAGAAACTTGTCCATAAA
>NW_021593388.1:0-2182 GCF_001605985.2 Dendrobium catenatum
CCTCAACAAAAAATTGGTATTAAAATGAAATTAAATATTCTTCAATTTTATTTGACTTGAAAGCTTACATATAAGTTTTTAACTTGTCCATAATTAATTTTTAGTAGTTTATTCTCACCTACTTTATTTTCATAAATATTATTGGTAGAGTCATCACTTAAAAATTTAAAACCAATCAATATCTATATTAGAAAATTTATATATTAATATTTTATCGAAATATTTAAACCTACTTCAAGATTTTTTTTTCCCTATAAGTTATCTAATCTCTTTAATGGGGGTTTTTTATATTATAAGAAATTTAAGCATAAGTATTAAATAGTTTTAGATATTAAAAGATAATAAATTACAATTGAATGACTTAAAGTATGCGTATTAATATATGACACGACCAGAAAATTCCTAACCTTGAAACCTGACTCGAAAAAATTTTAGATTTGGATCGAGTGATTAGGAGATTTAGCAAATGGGTATTGACCTTGATTTTCACCCAACCCTAGGTCAAATGGGGTTGACTTGGTCAACTTGACCAAGCCAGACCCCAAGACCTATTCCATTGAGTTCAGTGGGTCTAGCCTAGTCTGTGGAGCTCAGACTCAGGCCTTGGGTCAACCTGGTTGACCCAATTGACCAAAATCCCTTTCATTTAAATTCAAATCAACTCCAAAACCATCCTTGGCTCAATCCTCCACCTACTTAGGTCTAATGACCATGTTGACAGGGTCAACCCAAGTCTTATATGGTCAAATTTGACCTATTCAAGTCAAATCCACCCTTTTTTAATGCATTTAAATGTTTCCTAATCATGCATTGACCCAAAACCACGGCTAGGGAGCCCAATTATCTCCTTATTAATCCTAGATGTGATCTAAGACGTCCATCAAAGGTTTGGGTCTATATATAGCCTTGTTAGGGCTTCATGTAGAAGACTTTTTGCTATTGCTTTCTCCCCAAGCCTCCTGAGCCCGAACCCTCTCGTGTGTGAGCTCCCATAGTCTCTCCCCACCTTTCCCAAGTCAAACCCATCTTCAAATCCTCGTCGGCGGTGAGATCTCCGTCGAACTGAGACCACAAACATTCCAAGGAGGATTATCGACTATCCACTACTTTTCAAACCTCGATTTAACCTAGGAAAATATACGAGAATAATCTAAAAGCTCAATCGAACTCAAATCCCGAAGATTCAACGATTAAATCTCTCAAAAACCCTAGGCCTAGGTCACAACATATAAAGTTAAATAGCTTTTCAAAAAGTGCTTTTCAGATCACGAGATCTCCTCCCCATGAATGCTCTTCATGCCTAAAACAAAGGTTTAAAATTTAGTCAAAATCCCTCAAGTCGTTTGTGAGAGTGAAGCAATAAATGTTTTTAGGGTTTCAGGTTACGCCTTCGTCCACTGGGAGAAGATTCAGAATGTTAAAATATTGAACTAAATCTGATGATATTAAAAATAAATTATATTTATTTTCTTTATTTTATTTTAAAATAATTTAATATTTAATAGTCATTAATTAATTTATTTTAGGGTTTAAATAATAAAAAAATATTAAAATAAATAATAATTTAAATTAAATTAATTTAAAATTAATATTATTTTTAAAATAATTAATTTTTTAAAATAGATTAATATAAAATATTTCTTAGTAATTCATTTATCAATTAATATTTAAATAGGGTATAATTTAAATTGAATTTAAAATAATAATATCTTTTAAAAGTTATTTAATTTAAATGAAAGGAATAAAATATCTAAAATTTTTTTATATATTTATATGTATTTTTTTATTAAAAATAAAATAATTTTAAGTATTTAGAATTAAAAAGGGTATTATAAAATTAATAATTAAAAACTATTTTTAAATTAAATAACTGAGATGGCGGCTACGTTGGCGTCCCTCAGCATATAGATCTGTGATCCAGGCAACTCATTGTATATGCCCGAGATTAACGCCCGGGCCCTAGCAATGATTTGTCCCGCATGATTTGGAAATTATTATGCCATAGACGCGATTTTATTAACTAGTGTCAGCAATTAATGCTGACCGTCGAATCATGCTTGTTTCGAAGCGGACTAACTCTTTATTTCACCGGATCAGAGAGCAAGAACGAGGATGAACTCTGAAGGTCGTCTGTCCTTCGCCGAACTAGGGATCTTAGCCATTTCCCGATCGCCCGAGAACA
>NW_021593389.1:0-617 GCF_001605985.2 Dendrobium catenatum
TCAAAAAGAATTCCAAATTTTTGTAGGTTCACTTTTTGTCCCGTCCATCCACAAAAATCCATAAGAATGCATTTGAATTCCTTAACAGACTTAATTTTTTCTTCAGAGAATATGATAATATCATCGGCATAAAGTAAATGAGAAACTTTAGGCCCTTTTGGAGAAATACCAATCCCAACTGAACTACCTTTTTGTAAGAAAGCATTTGAGAGAAGTTGAGAACACATAACAAACAAGAAAGGTGTAAGGGCACCCTTAACGAAATCCACTCTTAGCTTTAATCCACTTGGAAAAGATTCCATTTATTAGCATTGAAAATTTTGGACTTATAACACATTCAACAATTAAATTTACAAAGTTGACAAGAAAATTGAAATAGTCCATAATTTTAACCAATGTAGGCCATCCCATAGAGTCATATGCTTGCTCCATGTCGATGTTGAAGGAAACCAAACCCTTAGAGGATTTAGAATGCTTAAACTTGTGGAAAATTTCTTGAGCTACCAAAACATGATCCAAGAGGGACCTCCCTCTCAATAAAGCCACTTATTCCTCCAAAATTAGTTTAGGGATAACAAGCAACAATCTATTTAAAAGCATTTCATCCACAATCTTAT
>NW_021593390.1:0-201 GCF_001605985.2 Dendrobium catenatum
GAATTGATGTGTTTGTTTACTTACTTTTCTGTACTCTGTGTTTTGAGTAATTAAGCATTTTAAATTTCAAATATTAACTGCTTGAGAATGAATATTAACTGCTTGGGATTATATATATCTACTGATTATTAGGATAACCCTGCAGAATCGAGTCTAGATTTCTTTATTTTGATTAATGTAATTTGATATAATTTGAGTTGT
>NW_021593391.1:0-995 GCF_001605985.2 Dendrobium catenatum
GACACTTTAAGTAAAATCGTCCAGGATGATCCACGATCGTACGAGATGATCCACTGGTACAGAATTGAAAACTTGCAGTTTTTGGGCGGTTTTTCTTGTCTTTTGTATATATAGTTCAAATTAGACTGCCACCCAATCTTTTTACTCATTGATATTAGTGCCTATTAGAAGAAGAGTAAAGGAGAGAGTGAGAGAGAGCATTCAAAGAAGGATTTTTACTATTGGAGCATGAAGACTTTGCATGGTGTTCAAAGGTAAGATTTCCTACTTGTGATTTGAGATTACTTTACTCTTTTTTTTTCTTCCTTCTAGATTTTTTGGGAAGAGATTTATCAAGGAGATCCAGTTCTCTGCCGACACTAGGAGAGTGTGAAAGGACGAAGGGTCCTCTGCCCACACTAGGAGAGTGTGAAAGGACGAAGGGTTCTCTACCCACACTCGGAGAGTGTAAAAGGTCGAAGGGTTCTCTGCCCTCACTAGGAGAGTGTAAAAGGATGACGGTTCTCTGCCAACACTAGGGAAAGTGTAAAAGGATGATGGTTCAAGGCCAACACTAGGGAAAGTATAAAAGGACGACGGTTCTCTACCGCACCGGGTAGTGGTGAAAAGAGTGGTTATAAAGGCTTCTCCGCCTTACTGTGGGTGCAAAAGGAGAGACACTATTGATATTAGTGCAGTACTATGAAGGTGTCTCTAGGGAGTGGATGTAGGTCTGGTTTAGACCGGTCCACTATAAATCGTGTGTCTTTTTATTTTACTACTTTTTATTTTCTACATTTACTTTAGTGTTTTAAAAATTGTGGTTGAAAAAATTTTTATAAAAAAAAAAATTCTTTAAAGTTTAATTTCGATTAAAATTATCAAAAAGAGGGAAATTTTTAAATACCAATTCACCCCCCCCCTCTTGGCAGCTTTGGGACATTAACTTAGGTTTAACAACCTATTTACTACACTCAACAAGTGTTATCAGAGCTTTGTTTCAAAATCATAAGTTT
>NW_021593392.1:0-2163 GCF_001605985.2 Dendrobium catenatum
ATCCATGTAGCAGCCATAAAGTTTTTTTAATGGGGACGTTTAGGCCAACTAAGGCAGACTTACACACACATCGCATACACAAGACTCGAACCCAAGACCTCTTAGTTGGTAACCTAAGCTCCCAACCAACAGACCAAGATGAGTTGTGTAGCAGCCATAAACTTGAAAGCATACTGAGAATTATGTTCATGAAATAGAGCTAAAAAGAATGAGAATCATGTGCATGAACAATGCATCAATTTAGGTTTCATTTGGGATGACTTTCTTACTGCTTCTTAAAATAATTTTTTAATTTTTTGTATTAAAAATGTGCTTTATGAAGCAATAAGAAAGCTGTCCCAAACAAAGCCTTAGTCATAGTTACGAGTGGATGGCAACACCTTCTAAACAACTAAACTAACTATAAGGCGCAAGTAAGTGCGTTAGGTAAGCTCTACTAAAATAACTAATTAAAGATATGAGTTACTGAGAATATTCAAAGGAGCAGCCATAAAGCTGCAAGGCTTGCTACGACAAATTATTATGTGCGGACACCAGACAAAAAAAAAATCATTCAGATTTTTCTATCTACATTAAAAGTACAGTTATTTTAGCAGCAGCACTTTAACTGTGCTTGTATTGTAGACAGAAAAATGAGAATGATTCTCTCTGTCCGGTGTCCGCACCTAATAATTTCTCGCAAAATACAGGGAACACTAGAGCACTTGAAAATCATGTTCATTGAATACAACTGACAAATTTGATTGGACACTCAAATATTTGCCTCAACTCTGGACAATTGTAACTTATCTTTGTAAAGTTCTAGTAACTCCGGAAATTGATCAGCAAACTTGATCACATACTGATTTAAGAATTTCTTCTTAGGCAACCACAGGAAAGTGGAGAAACTACCGTTTCTTCTTATCACGCCATTGGATTCTAAAATCCGGAAAACCTTATATCTTGGGGTAATTCTGTTCTCAAAACTGAAAAAAAGCAAAACAGGCCTTGCTGCCACAAAGGAAGGCGCCCATTGAAGCTCCTTAGCAAAGAAACCAAAATTATGCTTGATCTTCTCTTCCGACAAAAGCATGCAGAGGGGATGCTTCTTGAATGCAGTTAAGATATCATCATCAGACCATCCTAAGCTTAGATAAAGCTGGAATTTTCGGTCCCAGGTGGCCTTGCACAACACAGAGAGAACATTGACTCCCAAGGTAAAGACAGTCTTAGAGACATCAAAGCCCATTTTCTTTAGCAAGTCAACAGTTTTGTTGAACTGGGCAGGATCTTTCAACAATGACCTCGGATAAAGAGTGGCCAATTTAACGATCCTGTTCTCCGGAACTCCGAGATCCTTCAAGGTATTTATGTTGGGAAGCATATACCTGTCCAAATTCTGCCGTAGAAGTCGAGATGAGTTACCAATAGCAATGGCGACTTCCGTATGGGAGCCGAGGATGCCTTTGAGCAAATCATAGTTAGGTCTGATTCGCTTTTCCAAGCTGGTTTTCAGAATGTGTACGTCCGAGGTAATGAGCTTAACGACGTCGTCTCCAGAGTACCCAATGCCGATGAAAAACTCCAACTTGGGCTTAATAATCTTCTCCGGGTTGAAGGTGAGCAGCGGAGGGTACCTGGTGACAATATCTGCAATTTGGCTTTGGGTGCAGCCATGAGATCTAAGGAGGGAGAGGAGGGAATCGGCGTTTATGGTGGTGGATTTGGTTTTGAAAGAAAAGTTTTTGGCGACGGAGAGGGCCGCCACCGGCGAAAGGCCGCAGGACCCGACGAGGTAGGATATGGTGAAATCTGAAATCGATGGGTCTAGGATTTTAGGAACCTGGTTGTGGATCAGACTCAGTTGATTTGGGCGTAAACACCGGCCGCTCGCGATTGAAAAGAGATTGGGATATCGACGGAGAAAAAGACGAAGCATTTTGCAGCATCGAGATTGAACAAGAGAGAGAGAGAGAGAGAGAGAGAGAGAGAGAGAGTTCTGAGCGTTGCGGGAGGAAAAAGAAACCTAATTAGCCATTGCAAGACTTATACGTTAAATATTTCTTATATATTATTTATTTGATTTATTTCTTATATTAACAGTATACTACAACAACAACATCATCAAGTCTTTATCCCACTACGTTCATGAATCCTTTTTCTCCATTGTGTCATATTAAAAGT
>NW_021593393.1:0-3511 GCF_001605985.2 Dendrobium catenatum
GCGGCGTGTTGCCCAAAATATCTTATTATCTATTGCTATTTATGAAGGTTTAGAATTTAGGGTGAACCTCCCTCAAATAGAGGGAATGCTGACAATTTTTTTTTCAGGTGCTACAGGTTTCCGGCGGCTAACCGGCAGTTTGGCCGCCGGTAACTACGATACTGGACGACTTAAGCTATGCCGCCGGTAATTCCCTTAAAATGCTGGTACTATACCGGCGGTTACCGACGTCTTCCGGCTGTTATCCGTTGAAAACCCGGCAGTGTATGCCGCCGGTACTACCGTCGGCCTTGACCGCCGACGCCGTCGGTAAAATAACCGGCGGTGTACCGACGCTAGCCGGCGGTTAAGCGAACACACGACGGCCTTTTTAACCGCCGGCATACAGTTGGTAACGTGACCGCCGGTTAGCCGTCGGTAATATAACCGGCGGCTTAACGGCCGGAGAACCGCAATTTACAAATCCGGTAGTTACGCCGCCGGAAAACCGCCGCCTAAAAGAACCGCCGGTAAAAGTTTCCTACGCCAATTATTTCGGCGGTTCAAAAACCGCCGGTAAAATTAAAAACCGACGGTTTTTCCTTCCTAACCGCCGGAAAAAACCGCCGGTATTTGACGTTTTTCCTGTAGTGAAATAGCAGTACGAAAAAAATTTGATAGTTAGCTACGGGCTCAATAAAAAAATTTCTATAATAGTTATGTGTGCCACAAGCAACTTACGAATCTTTCTTTTGCATACTTGCTCTACAAATATATCTTTTGCATACTTGCTCTTATATGTTTAAGATATTATATTTATAACTAGATATATGTCATAAATATCACTATAGTAAATTTACTCCTGTACCGACCAACTTTCCATCAGAAAATTTTTTGTTGGAAATTAAGTTGGTAATTGGTGAGTCCGATGAATTTTCTTGTTGGAAATGCTATTTAATTTATGTGGGAAAATTTTGTCAAAGATTCAATCAGAAGAGGCCCTATTTCAATATGAGACTGCCTACCTCTCCCATTTCATATTTTTTTCTCTCCCAAAGACATCTCTTGGCCTCTTTGTCGCCCGTCATCATCCAAGGTGATTTCTAGACCGTTTAGCTCTATTTATTTGATATTTAAAAGGTATTATAATAAATTTTTATTTTTAAAGATTTTTTACATTATATTTTGTTAAAAATATTTTTTAGTTATATATTTAGGGTTACATATAAATTATCTTTTGCATCCATCACTTTGTTACACTACAAGAAAGTTAGTAGTTTGCGGCGAACTTTACAGCGGATTATTTTTTATCGATTTTTATATTCCGCCGTAAGCTGAGTTATAATATAAATAAAAAAAGTTTTTTAAGTTGTTTTGTCTTTGGACCAAGTGGTGAAGGGCAATTGTTTTGGATGTAGCATGGTTTGAATCTCAGACAGGTCGGTCATGCAGGAGATGGAGTGGGTAGCCGGTTAGGCAGGAGATGACACATATAATTTGGTCAGGCGCAGGTAGCTGCTCAGGCGAGAGATGGCTTGGGCAACGTGAAGCCCGCATGGCCGGGCAGAATTTGTGATTTTTTTGTTGAAATTTTATCGCAAATTTTCATCGCTAATCCACCGCAAAAGGATAACTTTCATGTAGTGTTAAAGATAGTATTACACGCAACATGATTCTTATTTAGGGTATATTCATGCCTAAAAAATTAATATTATGGAGGGTGACATATATTTGTGAAATTATTATGTTAAATGGTAATTATTTAGGGCTATTCATGAATTAGACCATTTCTTATAATTATATTATTTTAATATTGATTACCAAAGTCACACATTCACTAATTGCAATAGAAGAATCCTAATTAGTGGAAATGGAATGTGGTGCAAAGAGATTAAATACCTTCATATATTTTCAACAATTCATATTTTTTAAATTTTTTATTTGTTAGATCAAGTTATGTACGGATATTCGAAGTTAGAGGTCATGGGTGTATAATAGGTTATTACCAAGAAGAAATTCACTCGCAGATGAATTAATTTATTAAGTGAGTTGAATATTTTATTCTCATGTCATGCCAACTATCTTCATTTTTATCAAATGAGATGTTAGATATCTTAGCTCAAAGCATAAAAATCAAGCATACATTACACCAAATAAGGTTAAATTAAACTTGATTTATACTTAGAGAATTTATGTCAAGATATTGATTTTGGACCTCACATGGATAGTATGAGCCATATTTAGACTCTCAATATGGTCCCTCAACAACTTCAAGAACAGTAAAGGATGATCATAATACAAGGATAAACGAAGAAATGATTTTTGATACAACACATTTGGAATTAAGAGAACATATAGAAGAGTCAACTCGTTGCGTATAAATTCTACGAATTACTACATTCTGCTTAACAAGCCATATGGGATGGATGCACTACTCATAGTGAGTTAACAATTGTAGTTTGAATGCTCAATATTAAAATTGAATGAAATGCTCCTCAAGTGTGCTTCAATAAGTTCATAGACCTGCTTAAAGAAACTAATTTGTATAGGACTAAGAAGTTAGTATCCAATTTGGGGTTGACTTGATCTACAAAAATTGATAGTTGTGTCAATGACTGTATGTTGTATTATAAGGATGCCTTGTTAGAAGTTGCATATCGTAGCTGCATGACACCTTGATACAAATCAAAATATGAGAAACAACAAAAATAGAAGAATGTGCCATACTCTCAATTATTTTTTTAGCCCATCATTCCTAAACTTCAATGGTTCACTACAGGAAAACACGTCATTACCGGCGGTCTAAATCCACCGGAACACACAAACATTCCGACGGAAATATAAGTTTCCGGTGCACGTTTCGGCGGAAATGCATACGCCGGTTTAGGTCGCGTCGATAATTTTTTTTCGACAAATTTAATGCGCCGGAAAACTTTCCGGCGCACTTCCCGACGCATTACCGGCGCAAAACATCAGATTGGTGCCGACGACTTCCAACCGATAAATTCCGGCGCCATATGCGCCGGTAAGTTTCTGTCGGATATTCCGCCGGTACGTACCGGCGAACAAAACGCCGCAAGTTCGCCGTAGACAACCAACGGTTTTGTTTGCGGCGCAAAGTCGTCGCCGGCAATAAGCAGCGCAAAACGCGCTGGAACATGCGCCGGTAGTTTTCGTTAGAACGAAGGCGTCGATAAGTTCGATACAATTCGTTGTATCGTCATTTCCGGCGAAGTTCCGGCGTAAATTCCGCCGGAAACCTGTAGCATTGACAAAAAAAAATTTGCCTTCCCAGCCAACAATCAAATTTCCACACCTGCAAACCTATACAAATATCAATTCCACAACATTTCAACAGATCAACATTTTATAACAAATTCACAACAGTTTCATAACATTTCATAACATTAAAAGAAAATGTTCAATAGTAATAATCAACAAAAAACATCACATTAAAAGAAACTGTTCAATAACACATGTTCACAAAAATAAACTAGTTCATGTAAACTAAATTAAACTACTCTGACTCCGT
>NW_021593394.1:0-214 GCF_001605985.2 Dendrobium catenatum
AATTTTTTTAAAAAAATTTTAGAATGTAGAGAATAAAAATACGATCAAAACGATGTATTATATGTCAAAAACAGAGCGAAAATGAATTTTCTATAATTTTTTAAAGATAAAACATGTTTTAAAATAAATAAAGAATTTATTTACTTAAAATCAGCGGCAGCGGTTGTCGGTGAGCCACATGGCGGAGCGGGAGAGGCTCCGCAATCCATGCAAT
>NW_021593395.1:0-215 GCF_001605985.2 Dendrobium catenatum
GCTATACGCTCCATATACGCATTAGATACGCAATTCATACGCCATTCATACGCAAATCAAAGTCCTTGATTTTTCCTTAAAAAAGAATTATTTAATTACAATTTAATCTTTTCAATGCATTCATTCAATATGCATCCTCTAAATACTCATTTTAGGATCATTATGAAATGATTATAAGAATTTTCTCAAGGATACATAGTATATGTGCACACCCT
>NW_021593396.1:0-299 GCF_001605985.2 Dendrobium catenatum
GCGCATCCACACACTTAACTTCGGATGCCTCACAATTTTCCACCACCGAACCTTATCGCGGCAGCTCCCAGGTTACTCTCGGTAATGGCCAGAATCTCTCAATTCGTAATACCGGTACTGGCATTCTCCCCACTCCATCAGGTAGTTTACAACTTAATAACCTTCACCACGTTCCCAACCTTTCTTTTAATCTCCTCTCCGTGTATCAGTTAGCTCGGGATAATGCCTGTATAGTTTCTTTTTCCTCACAAGGCTATGTGATCCAGGATTCGACGACCAAACGGGTTCTACTACGGGGT
>NW_021593397.1:0-1286 GCF_001605985.2 Dendrobium catenatum
TTCATATAATAAAAATTAATTAAGAAATCAACTATAAAAATTGGGAGAAATAAGTACATCTCTCTATTTTCTCTAACTCTCCTTGCTTCTCTTCTCCCAACTTTTATTAGGAGAGAGTTAGAGAAAATTGGCAACAACATAGTATGATTGATCAACACAATCAAATTCCACACAGAACATCAACTTTGCTTGAACTCAATTTTCGAGAAAATCACTTGCACATAAACTAGTTTTTTTTATAATACGTGGAATTCATTTGTTTTTCTAAATAAAATATAATATCATGAATAAATTTCTGATCCAGATATATTAAATAATTAGTTCGCAAATAAATAAATAAATGTATTAAAATCAAAACTCTTTGAATTATAAGGATGCGTACAGCATAACATTTCTCGTAGGAAAAATTCTCTCGGAGTCTGTGTATAGACAGACGTACGTGATTCTTTTTGGTTCTTGAAATGCATGCACACATGCATGCACACCACCAAACTTAACCCTAAGCGATTTTTAATATTTTTCATGCAAATATATACGCATAATCATAAATAATTATTTTTCTTTTGATTTTTTTTTTATAAAATAAAATGTTTGAAAAAATAAATAATATTCTCCGTAGGAAAGAAGCATGGAGAAGTCTCTTGGGGATTCCAGCCAACTCCAATTGCACTTTGGAAGGTGGATTATAAAGAGTCCTTGTGTAGTTTTGCAAGGGCCAATTAGAACTTGCAATTTGTATATTCCGTTCATGCATGGTGTGTAAAAGCTATGGCTCAAAGAAGTATTTTAGCTTGCTATATATGAATCATTTTTGAGGTTGAATAAAAATTATGTTAGGATTATAGGATATCCTTAATAAATAAAATTTCTTTATTTTGGTTTTACCTCCATTAATTCATGCTTTACCTTTCAAACTCCCTCTCTAGTGCTTATCAACAAGAGAATATCAATCAGCAAAAAAGCATACACCAAGGTACATCTTCGATTGCAAATATCTAGTGAGAACATCCATTGACTAAAGCAAAAGATATGGGCTTAAGGTGATCTTTGATGTAACCATCGAAAGAGGGAAATACTTGGTCAAACACCTTCTGTCTGAAACACCAGTAATAGTATGCATAACATATGATAAAGAATCTAAATAAACTATTAAAATTTTAATTAACCAAGTTAACAATACTTTTAAATATATCACGGGAATTATTTGAATTTAAGTGGAATTCTTTTTTTTTAATAGTTTTAGTATACTATTTTGACTTCAAAAGAATCTCTAGTGTGTGCTTCTC
>NW_021593398.1:0-265 GCF_001605985.2 Dendrobium catenatum
AATATGAATTTTTGATGACATATCAATGTGTATTCTCTCTTTTTTTGCTCTTTCCTCTATCAAGAAGTAAACCAAACTCCCTACAAGTATCCAACCCAGACTTCTCCCTCATATTCCCTTCTATGAACCAGTCGGGCTTGGAGCTTCTTTATTTCTCAATCCACCAGATTTTAAAAAAAAAATTGTTAGACTTATCTTACTAGATCTTCTATTTCTCATTTCTTCTCTTGAAATGTCCTATATGAAAACTTATTTATATTATCAC
>NW_021593399.1:0-206 GCF_001605985.2 Dendrobium catenatum
TTTATATTTTTATAAAATATAAATAATATTTTAAATAAAAATATTTCCTTGTTGATTTAAACTTTAACGTTTAAAATAAAAAAAAATTAGAATTAGATTTTAAATGAAAATCTATGCCACATTAAAGAAATTTAAAATACTTGCTTTGCAAACTTTATGGATTTAAAAGATGTAATTAAAAAAAACTTAATAGAACATTTCCAACT
>NW_021593400.1:0-404 GCF_001605985.2 Dendrobium catenatum
AAAGTGCACGCTCCTTTGGGGTTTTAATAAAACTAACTTAATGCCAGCATGCTATTAAGGGTGTGTTTGGGACGGCTGGAAGTGAATTGATACGATCAAACTTGGCAAAGATGAAGAAGTCGACGAGGTATTTCACACATAACTGTAAGGGCATTTATGTCTTCCTCTCAAGTTCGAATGGCGAGAAGCAGGAGAACACTTTAAGCTTCTTTCGAACAGAAAAAGCAATCGTGGGACATGGAACTTTTAAGAACGGAGCTTGACCTCGCTGCTCCAAACCACATCTCCATTGTGTTTTCTGACGTACAGCAGCGAAAATGTTGTCTCAAACGCCCCCTAACATTAGAATACAAAATTAGAGAACTTGTATTTCATCAATCCTTAATTAAGCCCTTGCAAGCAGG
>NW_021593401.1:0-1022 GCF_001605985.2 Dendrobium catenatum
TATCTTTCTGTCATTCTTCCTTTAGATAAATCAGGTTCGACGGCCACCCGCTGCATCCTATTTTATGTAATATTAATTAGATTAATGAACTATAATTATAAATTATTCTGAAATTTAAATTTAGAGTTAATCAAAGTAATAAAATTTGCATGAAAAATCTATAGGTCATTTGCATAAAAAAAATGAAAGAATGATAATTTATTAAAATCGGCAATTTAAATTTAATTTGGGAGGATTTTTTTATTTGCTATTTCTTAAAACAGCTAATATACCAGCAGGTTTAGTCTAACTTTTCTGTTTTTTGAAAAAATTATTATGTGCAATGTTCGGATGTGCTACTTTGTCTAATGCAGAACGTATTGGATGATGTCGCGTGTTCAGATTAACTTCTGAACATTTGAAAACCGCGTAGAATAATCTCTCCCTGGCCAACTAACATACTCTTTTTAGCACCTTTTATTTTTAAAGAGGCTAAAAACTTATCTGTTTTGTGTTATTTGAGTAAAATTCAAGCTTTCATTAGGGAATTACTTCTTGAGCCAATTCATTTTAGCTTTGATATTTCTTTATTGCAACAAGTTGGAATCAGAGTTTTGATCTCCTGATTAACTACATGTGGAGAAGATCATAATGATGTAGTCGAAGAACCTACCATATAGGCTTTAAGGATTTCAGTTGTATCCTATGATGCACAGATGCAAACGGCGACACAAATACAACACATAAACACATGTTAATTATTGAAAATTTAGAATAGAGACATGGTGTTCTAATTTTTATATTTTAAAAATAATGTATAAAATTAAATAAGCATAATATTAAAAATAATTTAGAAACAATAAGCCATTTATATAGAATTTGTGCTTAAATTGATTAATATTAGGATGTCGAGAGTCTAATGTCAATTTCTAGATTCATACATCGAGAGAGAAGACAACAATGCAGTTGAGAGTCGGGAATTGATGTTATGTAGTATGTATCGAGTGTCGACGTCGATGTCGAGAGGGCATTATGTCATTGAT
>NW_021593402.1:0-280 GCF_001605985.2 Dendrobium catenatum
GGGGGGGGGGGGGGGGGGGGGGGTTTGCTTGTTCAACTCCAGCATGTCTGCCTTAATTTTCAATGATATAACTGAAGTATGTGCTAAGGAAAGACATGATATTTATTCTCATTTATTTGGCAAACTAGCAAGTAGGGTCATTTCATCAGCAATGAAAGGAATGAGCTGACCTTTTAGAATAAAGCATTGCTTTGAAATGTTCAACCTTGAGATCAGCTCATAAATAAAAGGGACATTTTGCTCAAACCCAGAAAATTGCAAAAATTATATGTTCTTTAAA
>NW_021593403.1:0-1970 GCF_001605985.2 Dendrobium catenatum
GGTTCTTTCTTCTAAAATAAATTTGTGAGTGTATGGTGTTGTTTTTCCCGTGTTGTTGTCAGTGTTGTAGGAGACACTTGAGCTGGATATGAATTTTATGTGACGACCTTATTTCTTTTTCCTTTGAGCAAATTCTCTATTTATTTTTTTCAAATGATTTGCAAGATGAGGTGGAACCTTATAAGGTTGTTCTGAGGGTATTTTCCATTTAGTTTTTGGTTGTTTTGTATGCCTCTTATCAATTTTTTAGTTTTGTTTTCTTTTAAGTTTTTCAATATTTGTGTAATGTTTATGTTATTTGAAAAGGAGTGTTGTCAATTGGTTTTTTAGCTGTACTCTATCTATAGTATTCTACCACTGCATTTCTTCAAAAAATCTTTGATAAGTTTGTACGGTGTCTATGGCAATATGGGTTTTATTTTAGATTTAAACACTGTATTGTTTCGTGGTATCTTTAATTGAAACAGTTGTAGATAAGTGTTGTTGTATCAGTAATTTTTATTTTGTAAAGAGATTGATAAGGACTTGCGTCATGTTTGATGTGAGTTAAGTGATTAGTGTTCAATGTTTTGTTATTTATATATATTTTATGGAAGAAAAGTCTTTTGTTGTGATTTAGATGCATATATTAGGTATAGAGATTTAGGTTGTCGCGCAAATCTTTCTTTTTTAAAAAAAAACATGAATGTAAAATATTAACAAGCTATGATTGGCATCATGTTTAATCTGCAACTGATGATAACCTACAATATAACTAGGAAGAAAATATTACCTAGCTTGCAAACTAATCCAAAGGCAAATCAATTTTGAAAAAAGATGCGAGATCGAAGTGACATCTATATTCCAACAACCAGATTCTAGCTGCCTGCAAAACTCACTTTAGAGAGATTATTGATGAAGTTAGTTCTTCAATTAATCCTAATTCAGTTCATAATGTTGGTAGTAAGTTGCCATATTTTCCTTCTGCGAACCAACATTCTCAAAATAAAGAAATACAACCAGGCTATGCTCTTCAAGATGCATGGTTTATCATTTAACTAGTCAAAGATATTATGGATAAATTTGAAACTCAAATAGCCAACAAAGTTGAAGTCATAGTTAGGTTGGTAGTATGTGAGAAATTATGTATTAAAATAAAGAGTGAGGCACAATAGAGAGGCTTCTATTCTCGAACACCTATTAATGAAATTGGCTACTCAATTTATCAACACTTGAGCTGGATCATAATTTATATGGCAAAACACTTGTTTGATTTTTTTTTTCTTTGAGCATTATTCTCTACTTTCGTGATTTGCATGTGAGGTGACCTTATAATGTTGTTCTAAGGGTATTTTAATTTAGTTATTTAGTTATTTTGTGTGCCTTTTATCAAATTTTTAAGTTACGATTCCTACTAAGTTCTAATATTTGTGTATGTTTATGTTATATTGAAAGTTGGCGATGTCAATTGCATTTCTAGTGTACCTCTACTTGAATTCCTACATGCACTTTTCTTCTCAAAACTTTGATAAGTTGTAAGGCGTTAATGCATCGTGTTTTATTTTATGTTCTAAGATATTGTTGTGTCATGTTTTATTGAATGTTGAAGTGTTGTTGTGTCATGTTTTATTACAAGTTGTAAGGACTTATTGTGTCCTATTTAATGAAAGTTTGAAGTGGTTGTAATCAAAGGTTTTATTTGTTTATGTTTTATGGAAGGAAGTCTTTTGTATCATATTATTTCTTTTTTCTTATATTTTTTAAGGCTATATAAGTTTAGTTTGTATGGCCCAACGATGGAAAACAACTCATGATTATTCTTGGATTTGGTGCTATTATGAAGTTTCACTCCTTCGGTTTCCACTTGTGTTGATCTAGCATCTTTGGTGGTTAGTTGAGTATTTATTTTGGCTTGTTTTTCTTATTGGGCTTAGCCCAACTCTTTCCCTATGCTGGTTGTTTTTCCTCATGTCCCATTTTCTCTACTACTA
>NW_021593404.1:0-755 GCF_001605985.2 Dendrobium catenatum
ATTTGAAGACCCAATACCGAGTTATACCGGGCTTTACTGAGCAAATACCGAGTTATATAAAAGTTGTACCGAGTTTTTCCCAGAAAAACTCGATACAACTTGGTATTTCTCGGTACAGCTCGGTATAACTCGGTATTGGTCATCAGAGAATGGTATTCCTCATTATTATCAAATAATACCTAGTTGTACCGAGCAAATACCTAATTTTTTGGCAGGAAATTGCCTCCGATTGGACGTTCCTCTACGTCATTGCACCGGACGTAATAAACAGTTCCTTTTTTAGACCTTTTAACAATATGAGACAAGGCATGTGAAGAGGATCGGAGATCTTGCGGAGGATATGCAAAGCACGTCGTCACATTAACGGGTTCGTGGCCGGACATGTACGTCGGATTTTGCGATCTTTTTTTTTTGTTCTGTTTGCGTACAAGTCAACAACATGTGATATGTAATACCTATTGCAATAATGTTATACCCATTTTGACCTTGTCTGATAAATCCTATGAGTTAGAAATTTTATTTGGTCCGGTGAACGTACGCAACTCTACGTTCGGTCGCCAGTAGAATCGCGCCACGCGTTTTCATTATTTACAACGCGCCCCGACAACCCGACCCGGAATGGACCCAAGATTACTCGGTATTGCTAGGTATTGGTCGATTTTACTCGGCAATAATCAATACCGAGCAAATACCGAGTTGTTTCTAGCAATACTGAGCAAATACCGAGCAAATCCCTAGCAATACCGAGCAAATTC
>NW_021593405.1:0-240 GCF_001605985.2 Dendrobium catenatum
AAAATTCATTTGAAAATTTAATCTAAATGGTGATTGATATAAGGTATGCAATCTAAAACTAATGACATTAAGTAAATCATAGAAATTCATAGAATTTAAGAAGTGATATAACATTATAAGTAAGAAGAATTTATCAAAAATATGATTCAATTTAGACATTTGAATATAGAAAATTATTACAAGAGAGATGAATAAAAATTCTATATTTCAAAGTTCAATAGAATATAAATGAACATAAGA
>NW_021593406.1:0-285 GCF_001605985.2 Dendrobium catenatum
CCCAATACCACCTGTGCATTGAAAATCTGAGAATTATCTCAGATTTCTAAAGCAAAATCTGAGCTCAAAGTGAGATGTTGATGGCAACCCTTGGAAGAAGAACCTTACCCATTTATTAGAGAAACTTCCTTCTCTACAATAAGGATCGAGATTGCTGACGTCAAGTGGAAGATCTCCGCGTCTCCTTGAGCAAAGGTTTTGTCCTTCTACACTCGCATTCAAAGTCTTCTAAAGTCTAAATTCTCAATGGGTTTGATTGTATTCATAAAGGCTCCTCCAAGTGCT
>NW_021593407.1:0-1690 GCF_001605985.2 Dendrobium catenatum
TTTACTTTACACTCATCTAAAAATTTTCAAAATATTCTTT
Source organism: Dendrobium catenatum (assembly GCF_001605985.2). Lineage (NCBI taxonomy): Eukaryota > Viridiplantae > Streptophyta > Magnoliopsida > Asparagales > Orchidaceae > Dendrobium > Dendrobium catenatum. The sequence goes on from NW_021593407.1 coordinate 41, forward strand.
TTTTTATATTATATATTTTTTACACCCCCTTTCATTTTTCAGCCGACCAATCAGCCCTAAAATAAAATAAAGCTTTTCTTTATCTTTTTTTTTTTTAAATTTATTTCAAACCAAAGCGACGACTTCCATTGCAACTCCCACGTCCGCTCTCAAGGCCGGCGAACTTTCTCTCTCATCCGACTATAATAACTCTAAAAATCCTTCTCGTCTCCATCGAGATCTTGCCCACAATATGGCGAAGCCGACGACCTCATCTCTGTCGCTGTTTCCATCTGCTCGTCGGCCGGGCCTCGGACACCCCTCCCCCTCCTTCCGCCTCCGCTCCCCAAGTCTCAACTCCGTCCGCCTCCGCCGCATCTTTGACCTCTTCGACCACAACGGCGACGGCGAGATCACCCTCGACGAGCTCTCCCTCGCCCTCGACCGCCTCGGACTCGGCGCTGATCCCGACGACCTATCCCTCGCTGTCGCCGCACACATCCGCCCCGGCCAATCCGGGCTCGACTTCTCCGATTTCGAAGGCTTGCATCGAGCACTCGGCGAATCCCTCGCCGGCGAAATCGAGGAGGGCAGCGACGCGGCGGAGGAATCCGACATGGAGGAGGCTTTCCGGGTGTTTGATGAAGATGGAGACGGATTTATCTCGGCGGCTGAGCTTCAAGTGGTGCTTGCGAAGCTGGGATTGCCGGAGGCCAAAAGCTTCTCGAGGGTTAACGAGATGATTTGTTCGGTTGATCGGAACAGTGACGGGCGGGTGGATTTTCTTGAGTTTAAGCACATGATGCAGGGGATCTCTGTGCACAGCGCCTGATGTATGGCTCATGATGCCACTCTTACCTCTCTTCTCTATTTTTACTTGGTGATTTACAGCTTGGAAGGGAAATTGAAAGAAAGAAAAAAAAAAACTACTTGGATATACTTTATTCATATTATCTTGAAAAAAATATATACATATTATATATATTATATTAGATATATATTATAAATATATATATATATATATTAATATAATATAATATAATTAATTAATATGTTTGTGGTGTTGTGGACTAGAAATTTGCGCAGTAGAGTGAAAAGAATAATATATGTAGCAATTGCACGAAAATTTCAGCACACAAACAGATGAAAGAGAAAATATCATAAAAAAGTAGTGAACTCTGAGAAAAAGAGAAAAATCTATGGGCCTTGCCATTCTGTTTGAATATCATTCCACTAGAATTTAGATGATTTAAAAGTTAACGGCATGATACTCTAAAATCTGATGGACAAAAGAGAAATACAAATATATTGAAAAATTCTATCAATAAAATTTGGTAATGTAGGAAAAAAATTCGACAATTATTTAGGAGAGAGTCCAGTTGTAGTCGACGAGAACATCGCGATGGAGAAGTACGCGGTCGAGTGTAAAGTGTGGAAAAATGTCAGCGGTGGAGAAGAGATGTTGGTGGTGTAGAAAAACGTTGGCGGTGGATAAAGAATATGACGGTGGTCGATGTCAATAGAGCTCTCCAAGTTTTCTTCGGTTTTCTCCTCTTTTTTTTCCCCTCTCCTTCTCTTCCCCCCTATATGTGAAGATGTGGTCTATTTATAGTTTTTTTAAAGAGCTTGTAAATATAGAGGAGATCAAGGTCAAGATGGAAGTGTTAGAAT
>NW_021593408.1:0-250 GCF_001605985.2 Dendrobium catenatum
GAGAGAGAGAGAGAGAGAGAGAGAGAGGATTGGAGAAAGAGAGCAAGAGAGAGAGAAAGAGTAAGAGTGAGAGAGAGAGAAAGAGAGAGAGAGAGGGCAAGAAAGAGCAAGGGAGAAAGTGAGCAATATAGATAGAGGGAGAGAGAGAGAGAGCAAGAGAGAGAGAGTAAGAGAGAGAGAGATAGAGAGAGAGAGGAAGAGAGAGAGAGAAAGAGAGCAAGAGAAAGAGTGAGAGAGAAAGAACATAAAA
>NW_021593409.1:0-536 GCF_001605985.2 Dendrobium catenatum
ACATTGCGTCGGGATGTCCAAATCGCAGAGTTATTACGCTTATGGAGGAGCAAGACCAAGAAGTGGAAGAAGTGATTGAGCACGAAGTGAACAATCAGGATGAATTTAAAACGGCAACCACAATCATTCCACCTGATGATGGACCCTTGCTAGTTCTTCGCCGTTTGCTGAATTCTCATAAGAAAGAACCGTTACAACGACATAGCCTTTTCAAAACTCGTTGTACGGTTAATGGTCGTGTTTGTCAGTTAATCATTGATAGTGGGAGTTGTGAGAATGTTGCCTCTACCACTCTGATTGAACGACTCAATTTGCCGACCGAAGAACATCCAAATCCGTATAAATTGTCATGGATCCAAAAGGGGAACGAGATAGAAGTCTCAAAACGCTGTTTAGTACATTTCTCTATTGGAAAATTTGAGGAAGAAGCCTGGTGTGATGTAGTCCCTATGGACGCATGTCATCTACTATTGGGACGTCCGTGGCAATACGACCGCAAATCAATCCATGATGGGGCTGCTAATACTTATTCTTTT
>NW_021593410.1:0-1255 GCF_001605985.2 Dendrobium catenatum
TGGGATAAAGGCTTGATGTTGTTGTTGTTGTAATTAAAATTATGGTTGAAGTTAGAGATTCTTTGCAAGACAGAATCTCTGGCCATTTGTTAGTTAAGGAAACAAAATATATGTTCTTTCAAGAAGGCATCAGGGAAATCAATGGAGGATCATCTGAATGAAATAAAGAAATTCTTGATTTGGGAAATATTGATATTAAGATAGCTGACAGGGAAAAAAATCCCAGCAAACCAAGGAGGTTAGCGAAGTGGATGTTGCTTCAGAGGGTTATTATTATTGCTTATGATTCTTCCTTCCACATGTGTTCTAATAAGTTTTGCTTCTCAGATTATAAGATGATTATAATAAAGCATGTTTAGTTGTTGGAATTGGATCTTTCAATGGTCGGTAGATGGTGATACACAATAACTCAAAAATGTTCGAACAGTTCCAGAATTGAAGTGTGATCTTATTTCTCTGGGTATAATGGATGAAACAGAACACAGTATAAAAGCTCATGGAGTAATCAAGATTTCTGTTGTGAAGATAATTTAAGGAATTTTGAAAAATGGCTTGTATGTAATACGAGGAAGTACGTTTTCAGGGGCAGCGGCTGTTCTGACAGAAACATAAATGAGTAAATTTGTTCCTTGGCATATGAGATTGGAACTAATAACAGCATATAATAACAAGGATATAAATTGGTCATACAGCAATCAAAATACTTGCACCGTACTCATTTAAGATATCATCACTCAACTCAGTTCTACAATATGAAATCATATCATCCCGGCCAACAAATTATTCTCAGCAATAGTCAAACTATTCCCATATCCCCCCACAGGACAAAGCATCCTGCCCAAGTTACTCCATTTACATCACATTCCCAATCTATCATACAATCTTCACTGAGTCCATAAACTTGTCATTGATTATTCATGTTCGATAACATTTGATGTCCAGGCTTGTGACAACCGGTTCGTCCGGCCAGTTCAACCGAACCGGTCGGCCAACCCTTTAATACCGCGAACAGAAGGGTTCGCGGAACAGAAGCAGTTCGCGAAACAGAGAGGGGCGGGCGACGGGCGTTCGTGCGGGAGAGCAAGGTGAGTTTCGTTTTTCTAATTTTAGCACACGATTGTTTTCGATGATAGGAAATAATGATTCATTTTCATTCTTATCGTTATCAGAGTGTTATTTTGGGAGAGATTAGAAGAACAAGAGAAACGGGCGATAATAATTAAGGGAAAGGTTTGTTGATTTCCTTTTTGGAATT
>NW_021593411.1:0-831 GCF_001605985.2 Dendrobium catenatum
TTAGTGGACACAGGTGGCTATGGGGTGATGATGGGCATGGAAAAGGTGGAAATGGGAAGGGGAGTTTGTAGAGAGGTGGTGCTGAAGATTCAGGGAATCCAGGTGAAGGAAGATTTCCTTCCTTTGGAATTGGGGAGTACTGACGTCATCTTAGGGATGAAGTGGCTGCGTACATTGGGGGAGACGAAGATTAATTGGGGGACTTTGAGGATGGAACTTGTGATAGGGGAGAGAAGGAGAACGATTCAAGGAGACGCTGGGTTGACCAAGGCTGGGGTTTCTCTCAAATCCCTAATCTGAACCATTCAGCAGGAGGGAGGAGGCTACCTGGTGGAATTGCATAGTTTGGAGGGGGCAGGAGTGGAGGAGGGAGGAGCTATACCCCTCTCCGTTCAGCCGTTGATTCAACAGTTCCAAGAGGTGTTTCAGCCGCCTCAGAGATTACCACCGCAGAGGGAGCATGAGCATGCTATTGTGTTGAGGGAAGGAGTATCACCCATCAGTGTACGTCCTTACCGCTACCCTCAGTTCCAGAAGGATGAAATTGAACGGTTGATCAGAGAGATGCTGGAGGCAGAAATCATCAGACCTAGCATCAGCCCTTTCTCTAGTCCCATTCTGTTGGTGAAAAAGAAGGATGGCAGCTGGCATTTTTTTGTAGATTACAGAGCACTCAACAAGGAGACTGTACCTGATAAGTTTCCTATACCAGTTATTGATGAGCTCTTGGATGAATTTAGTGGGACCGTGATTTTCAACAAGATAGATTTGAAATCGGGCTACCACCAGATTCAAATGAGGAAGGAAGATGTTCCCAAAATAGCTTTTAGA
>NW_021593412.1:0-290 GCF_001605985.2 Dendrobium catenatum
TAAATGAGTTCAAAACATAAAATTTTAAGATCTTAACCTTCTAAAATTTCAAATCTTTATTTTTTACATTTTCTAGTTGTTATAGCTTCTTCTGACTCTCGTCATCTAATAGCGGTCCTTCAACCAGTGTCACCAGACTAATGATATTTTAATATGATTTAAAATTTTAAGTATTATATAAATAAATATAAATATTTCTAAATATTTATATAAATCCCTTACATTTTTTTTCCATTGACAAATATGCTTACTCGCCCTAATCTAAGAAATAAATATCCTTTTGAGCACGC
>NW_021593413.1:0-258 GCF_001605985.2 Dendrobium catenatum
ATAGCAGTTTAATGGAAGCAGTGTAACAAAATAGCAATTTACTAAATTCCAGAATCAAAGTACATGGTACAGCAAACTACTCCCTCTTTTGACATCACAAAAAGGTAGAGGAAAACAAAAACAAAACAAAAATAAAAAAATTGAATAGAAACTAAAATAACAAGTGTTGCAAATCTATTTTTCATGTCTTATGTTTTGATGATTGATAAACAATATTTCTATTGGACTACTTGTTGCTTCTAACTTTTCAGGAATCGA
>NW_021593414.1:0-255 GCF_001605985.2 Dendrobium catenatum
TTTCACATAGCCGGTCTGATTAAGAGAAATAATATTATGCATAATATTAATTAATCTGGAAGCAATGATTTTAGAATTCAATTTATTAAGAAAAGTGCATAAGCTAATAGGTCTAAAGTCTTGCCATTGATTGGGGCCCTCTTTTTTAGAAATAAGAACAATATAAGTAGAAGAGAAAAATTTAGGGTAAGAAGTACCCGCAAAAAAGTCCTCCACATCATTAATCACATCATCCTTAATGATCACCCAATTATC
>NW_021593415.1:0-206 GCF_001605985.2 Dendrobium catenatum
TTCATCATCTATATGTTCATCAACAAACAATGTTGTGCTCTGCTCTAATTCCTCCTGGGTTTGTGCTTTTTTCTTGCCTATTTCTTTTAAATTTTCTATCATCTGGTGACGAATGTCATGTGGGACTTTTTTGCACGAAGATGTGTTACCTCTTACTCCTGCTAGATGCAGCTTTAGCCTATTAATTCCTCCACCTTTATATATAA
>NW_021593416.1:0-201 GCF_001605985.2 Dendrobium catenatum
TTTATTAATCAAGTTTATTGATTGATTTTAAAGATTAATCTAAGGTTTGACCTTTAGGAGTCTTTTATCCTAATGAGTTTTGGTTTTATGTTTAATCTCCTAATTTTAGTCTACCTCTTTTAAACTTTAAGTTGATTAAGAGTTGATTATTAAATTAGTTAAGTTTGATTTGAATTTATGCTTTAAGTTTATAATTTAATG
>NW_021593417.1:0-235 GCF_001605985.2 Dendrobium catenatum
TCCTGCTAAATCTCGGAAAGTATGCCAGTCCACGGATGAATGGAGCAGGCAGGTCGAATTTTCAAATGATGATTATGACTACGACTCCATTTACATGAACACGGTGCAGAATGTGTTCTCTAGAAGAATTGACAGTCTATCAATTTCAGATAGTGTACTCGTAGTTACGCGTGTTCCTTTACAACACTTCAAAGAAATCATTTCGCGTGAGGTGCATAAGGTTGAAGAACTCGCC
>NW_021593418.1:0-337 GCF_001605985.2 Dendrobium catenatum
CGTATCTGTTCTGTAAGCAAATATGATTTCTGAATTTATACACGATATGATTTGGTCTGATTTGGATGATATGATTTTGATACGATTCTGACACGATTCTGTTCTGTTCCGATATTATCTAAATTTCTGATTTCCGTACGATTCTGATTTTGTGGATCTAATCAGTTCTGATTTGATCTGTTTGTTCTGATCCGTACGACTCCGATTCTGATTTGATATATTTCCGTATAAGTTCTGATTTGATTCTGTTCTGATTCGAGATACGATTCTGTTCCGATTTCTAAGTGGATTTTGGTTTGATGTGTTTGATTTTTGGATTCTAGAAGTTTTTATTGGA
>NW_021593419.1:0-1202 GCF_001605985.2 Dendrobium catenatum
GTGCAATTCATGTTCACCGCATGTGGTTTCACATCATCAGGATTATGGAATTGCAAATTTTTTTTTTCTTTTCCTATAAAAATAAAATCTTACTGCGTACAAACTCAAGATTATGGAAAACTATAAGAGATTATCACTATTATGATATTTCTGCTAAAAAATTGTATAGATCTAACGATTTTCGTTTGAGATGGCTTTCTTTTATTTATTTGTTAATATGTTTTTAAGTACAAAAATCTCTTGAAAGCAAAAAATATTAAAAAAAACTGATCTACAGCTAACCCAAACAAAGACTTGCACCTAAAAAGTATGAAGTGTTTTGCATTGTTTGTTGTATTGAATTTTTCCTATTGAAATTCAAATTTTAAACAATCCTATCTTTTTTTTCAGGATAAATGTTTTACTGATTGAAATTTATTTTTTAAACAATAGAAACTTTGGTTATAGTTACTAAAGTTTAGGACTTTAGTAGATTCTCACCTGAACGAAGCAATCATATTTCTTATGCTTTTTTAAATTGATTAGGTTCATTTGATTTTTTTAATATACTTAGAGTTAATTTATTTATTACGATCCGTGTACCTATCAATTTATTAAGAAAAAAAACAAATTAACTCAACCCTATATAATTCTGATATTCTTTCCTTATATCGCATTATATCTCCTATGATATAAAATCAATTTTTTTTATCTAATTCATGATGACATAAATTTGCATGAATTGTTGTTGCATATTGCATATTTTTGTTTTTGAACAAGGGAAAGAATTATTAACGTCTATGAATTTGTCTTCTATTTCAATAATTTTATTTATCAAAAAAAAAAAAAACTCTAAATAGTTGGAACCATTTTGCATCGAAGGTTTTGTTATTAAGCTAAATCTAGAATTTTGTTTTAAACGGAGTTCATATATTCATGTTTAAGTTCATTATATTTTTATTAATCTTTGTATTTTCTCAGTTTTCACTACAATGTGGTTATGCATGAAACATATATTAATTGGTCTTTAATGCATTATTCTAATTTTACTATTTTGTAATTTTCAATTGCCTATATAGCTTTTGTGTTATTCATTATTTTAAGTTGATCTCATATTAGACATAAAAGAGTGACATTTCTAATATTTAACTTTTTTTTGTTGAAATAAATTTAAGAACGTGAATAAAAAGAAATATGAAGTGGGAAGTGCTAGGTTTGTAAAT
>NW_021593420.1:0-250 GCF_001605985.2 Dendrobium catenatum
TGTATAAGGGTAGGAAGAATATCTTCTTTATGATGATCTTATTACTTATGTACAGAAAAAGCTATATTCTTGGAATTCTGATTTTCTTAGTTTTAGGGGTAGATTAGTCCTTAAAATGTTTTGTGTTTCTTAACTATTTATATTTTTGAAACTTTACAACCTACCAACACTATTTGTAATAAGATTGATAAATTACTTAAAAGGTTTATTTGGTGTGGTTCTAATGTGAATTCTAAAGTACTTTGGTCTT
>NW_021593421.1:0-204 GCF_001605985.2 Dendrobium catenatum
AGGCGTTTGACAGTATCAAGAGATATTTATTGAATCCGCCCATTCTCGCAGCGCCAATTCCGGGGAAGCCTCTTATACTATATACGGCAGCGTTAGAAGAATCCCTCGGAGCACTATTGGCTCAGAATAATGAAGAAGGAAAAGAAAATGCACTCTACTACATCAGCCGGAGGTTGATCGGAGCAGAAAGTCGTTATTCTCCTA
>NW_021593422.1:0-575 GCF_001605985.2 Dendrobium catenatum
TGTCCTCTTCAAGGAATTTCTCTTCTTCAATGTTGTCCCCCCTTGCACATTTCCTTCCTCTTCTAGTAATCGGATCTCCGAACGGCGCCGCTACTGGATTTCCGATTCTTGGTTAGGCACGGGGACTTCTTCAACCAGTGGGCTGCGGTCAAAGTTGGTTTCTTTCTTTGGAGGGGATGGAGGGCGATGGGATCCACTGGAGGATTCTCCAAGGTGTCTACCGTCTGGAGGAATGTCATTATGGGTCCTTTTTGGGGCCCACTTCTGACATTGTTCGTAGATGGGGGCGGATCTCTGGGAAGCTTCACCGGATGTCACACCCAGATCAATCCTACTTTCTCTTCTATCTTTCTCATTTCTTCGAGGCTTTGGCCTCCAAACTTGTTTTCCTTTCCACCGGGACCTTTCAGCGGTGGATTCCTGAACATATGGTTCAGGTGTCACACCCCATTGTTCACCACGTGGGGTATATCTTCTTTCTCTTCCTTCTACAGCAAAGGACAGACGCTCCCTTGGCGGGGTTCTTTAGGAACTTCCATCTATCACTAAGGGCCGTTGGAACTTTTTCTTTTTCA
>NW_021593423.1:0-212 GCF_001605985.2 Dendrobium catenatum
CTAGCACCAAGTAGATCCTAAATTATTAGCTCAAAACCAAAGCAGCCAAAGCTCAACCCGAGAGCAGCCAAAGCCCAACCCGAGAGGCAACAAGCAGATCAAAGATCATAGAACCCAAGAGGCTAGCACACCCAAGGTTTGTCATGCCCATGCGCATCCTATTCATGATCATTGGATGTTTTCTATCATTGGATAGCATAAAAAAATATAAA
>NW_021593424.1:0-1404 GCF_001605985.2 Dendrobium catenatum
TCTTGAACTCAATTAATTAATCAAACTCAAGCTCAAGATCAAGTAAAGGGTGATTCAAGCTCGACTCGACTCGTGTACACCCCTAAATTCGTTGAAGCAATACGACTACGACGGGACGGTGGATGGCAGGATATTGAGACGACGGACGTCTGGCCATGGAAGGAAGGCGTGGGCGCTGGCGGGCGTGGATGCAAGTGTGAACAGTACAGAGGCGCGCAACACAGACGTGATGCTGGTGTATTCGGGCAGGCGCAGGCTGCCTCGAGCCTGGGCAGCTTGGATGCGACTCATGCAGGCGCAGGCATCCTCAGGTGAGAGCGCGGGCAGCTCATTTAAAACAGGATTCCGGTTCAACCAGTCGGGTCTTCAAGTCAACCCGAACACGGCCCATTCAGGTCGGAACCGGGAACCCAAAGCCAGCCCATTTTGAAATCGGGTTGGGTCGGCTTCGAGTCAGGTTTCAATGTTATGTCAAATATTGACACCCCTAGGTCTAAAGTTGTTCCAAAGTTTCGTTTGGGACAGCTTTCTTAAATAGGTTTCTAGTGCAAAAATTTCTAATTCAAAATTTTTTTTCTGCTAGAAAGCAACAAAAAGTTTATCACAAATCAAGTCTAAGGTTTCATTTGGATCAGCTTTTGACCATTGTAGAAATACATGGAGTGGATTGCGAACACAGAGAGCAAGAACCGAAGGAGGAAGAAGACGGATACAGTAAAGGAAAATGTGAGATTATCTTATTTAGAGATCAGAGTACAATATATAGATACAAGTATTTTAACAGATAAGATGTGCCACAGAAGTTACATAACCTATCCTATTACAGTCTACTTATTACTGTTGCTGTTGTTTTCATGAGTGTGCTCTAATACGCCCTGGCAAAGTGACGGGTCGGGAACGACCGTCAATTTGAAACGAAGAGCCTGAAATCGCGGTGTAGAGAGAGATTTTGTGAAGATATCTGCAATTTGGTCCATAGTACTGATTGGAAGAAGAGCAATGCTTTTGTTGATGATGTGGTCTCGTAGAAAGCGTTGATCGATCTCAATGTGTTTGGTCCTGGCATGAAAAATAGGATTGTTAGCAAGGGCAATTGCAGACATATTATCACAAAATAATTCAGTGGGAGTGTTTAAGTGAATAGAGAAATCCTGAAGTATGTAAAACCCTTAAAAAGCTAATTTTTTTTAGTGCAGTTCGTCTGTACGAACTAGATTTAGTTTTGGACGAACTGAAGAAATTTGTGAAGAAATCTGTCATTTTCGTCTGTACGAAACTGGAGCGTCGGGACGATCCGTCTGTACGAAATCTATCCAGAGAGCAAGTCGCCCGGGACGAATTTTAATTTCGTCTGTACGAAATTTTTTCAGAGAACACATCGTACCGGGACGAATTGTAGATCGT
>NW_021593425.1:0-385 GCF_001605985.2 Dendrobium catenatum
GCAGGTGGCCACACTCGTGCAGGGCAGAAAAAGGGGGTTAATTAATCAAAAAAAAATTATATAAATGCTACAGGTACTACAGCTGCTTAACCCCCAAATAAGAAAGAGTGTGGCCAAGTGTGGCTAATTGATTTAATTTAAATGCGAATATATATCTGCTTGGGATGATTTTTATATAAACTGCTTAGGATAACCTTGCAGGTGGTCTAGAGTTTCTTTTTCTTTCTGTGAAATGTAATGTAATGTAAATGTATTTAAAAAGTAAAAAATTGTGAAAGTGATTTTGAAAATGGGATATCACATTCAATTTGGAATCCGAAGAAAAGAGAATATAGCTTAAAGGATTACTCTCTTTTATTTGGAAAGCCAAATTATGATGATTCAA
>NW_021593426.1:0-582 GCF_001605985.2 Dendrobium catenatum
TTGGTGAGGAATACAATGACTTGTCAAGAAAATCACAAAGCTCGCCAAAGCATAAACATAAACAAAAGTGGAATAAAGGTAAAAATAGTAAGGATATTAATATTTCTTCTGACGTTATTTACTTTCGTATTAGGAAGCCTAGTCATATGAAAAATCAGTGTCCTACTTTAAGAATTCTTCCAGCAAAAGAAAAGGGTAAAGCGAAGCAAATTTTAAACTGGGGAAATAATGAAAAGCAAAAAATCTCCTGGGCAGACCTGGTTTCTGAAGCATCGGACAAGGAGAAACATAATGGTTAAAAGCCTTGTTTGTGTGTTTGGGTTGTGTTTTGTTTTTTGTTTTGTTTCGATTTTATTTTGTGTTTTTGTCTTTCTTTATTCTTTGAATTTTTTTTATTTCATGATTTTTTTCTCTGATCAACACACACATTCACTTTTCTAAAAATGAAAAATCTGCTTCTTATTTTTTTCTTGAAATCTTTGGTAAGTTGTGATTGACTTTCTAAAAACAGTCAAAGGAAGGAAACTCATGTTTTTGACTATCAATCTCTATTTCCTAAAAGAGGTTATTCTACTTTTGATT
>NW_021593427.1:0-250 GCF_001605985.2 Dendrobium catenatum
AGCCATCCAAATTCACCCAGGCCATTTGAATAGGGAAAAAGTTGATTTTGAGAGCATTCGATCAAGGCACTCTCTCTCACTTACCCTAGCCTCCCAGAGCGAGTTCTTCGTTCGTTTGAGATCCCCAGGGCTTCCTCTACATCCCTACTACAAAACCCAAGTGGTTGCACGTCACTGGCGGCGAGTTCTCCGGCGAGCCCACCACCTAGTCCGTCCCAAGCTCGTAGCATTCGATCCAGGCGTGTTCGAG
>NW_021593428.1:0-296 GCF_001605985.2 Dendrobium catenatum
ATCGGGAAAAACAGCACAGATCGGGAAAACAAGGCTGACTGAATTCCCAAAGGAATAGCATTAAAAACAATAACTTCCCAATGAATTCAAAGCATAGAATTCAACCCCCAATTGATACAAGCCACGGTTTTCCAAGAGACAAGAAGAAAGGGGAAGGGGAAGGGACAAGGCCACTCCAAAAGTAAGCTTCATAATGATGTACCTTTTTTGGATAATAATGAGCTACTAAACTTCAGCTCAAGCAACTTAGGGAACAAGCTCAATACCGAATGCTCCAAAACAACCAACCCGAGAAC
>NW_021593429.1:0-262 GCF_001605985.2 Dendrobium catenatum
CTCGGGCGGGATCCGTCCCCGTCGGGTCGGGTCGTGATAATGTAAACACCAGAGTTTTTGCGTGGAAAACCCAAAAAGGAAAAAAACCACGGGGTCTCGCTCAGTTGTAAAGTTCCACTAATGTTTTTGTAGATTACAAATGGCGGATTCGTCCCACAAACTGGGATAATCTGAATACAATTTGTTTATCCCAAGAAGTCTACAAAATTATGCAAATTTCCTGCATTTCTCGAAAATCCGGCAGAGTTCCGGCGTCTTCAGG
>NW_021593430.1:0-246 GCF_001605985.2 Dendrobium catenatum
TGATTAATCTTATCTTAAACTAAATTCAATAATTAAATATTAATTATAATTAAAATTTTCATAATAGATAGACACGTGTATATAATTCCTTCTCTCACGATTCTGCACACACTAATATCGATGGAAGATTACGCCACATTCAATGAAAACTTCAGTAAGTGCTCAAGTCATTGGGAACAGTCTAATCATATTATTAAGCTTAATCATCGTTTATATTATATGCTAATCTAAAGAAGTATATATAAT
>NW_021593431.1:0-354 GCF_001605985.2 Dendrobium catenatum
TGTTCTGAGAGCGTGCGTGTGCGTCTCTGAGAGCGTGAGAGCCGAATGAGGGAGAGTTTCCTATTTTGAGTCGTGAGGAGCGACGGTTCTGTCGAGAGGAGTGTGATCGTGGGCAGTTATGTGCGGTTGGGTTCGATTATGGGCTGTTGTGGTATCGATCGTGGCTGAGGTGGACTTGGTCGGGTTCACTGTTTACAGGTCAACAACAAGCCCCTATAGTTAATTATCCCTCCTGATAGCGACACAGAACTTTCGATTAAGGCTAGTCGTCAAATAGATACAAAGTATCTGATAAATAGTAGCAACGTGATTTAGGTATTTAGAATTTTGATATCAAAATTCTAAATTCATCAC
>NW_021593432.1:0-284 GCF_001605985.2 Dendrobium catenatum
TATAGGCGGGATTTTGCCTACAACCGGATGTTCCTCTGCATCCTTACAACCGGATGTTCCTCTGCTGATAATGTAAAAATCAGCATTAAAAAAAAACATTATGATTGACATAGAAAGAATTTCCTACATAGAGATCAATAGACAGAAAAGAGTTGTGACAATTTTATTTTGACCTTTAAGTTCGTTAGATGTTCATTATGGATTGAGATGATGGTGAGAGGAAGATATTTAGAGATTGTTTTCTAACATATATTTGCATTTGAAATATAATGGAAATTAAATAT
>NW_021593433.1:0-217 GCF_001605985.2 Dendrobium catenatum
AGAAATAGCAAAGGAGAATGCACGAAAGAGTAAAATTGAGGGAAAACAAACAAAAATTGCCAAAAAACCAAGCTGGGAGGGCAAAACCAGATGCGCTAGAGACGGAACCCTAAATCACCTAAAGATAGCCTCGAATGCTAGAGGAGCAGAGCAACGTTGTGAAGAATGTAAGAAGATTTTAAATCACCAAAAACTTGATAAAAAGATGGTTTTTATT
>NW_021593434.1:0-273 GCF_001605985.2 Dendrobium catenatum
CCAATTCATCCAAAATGAAACGGCTTTTTGTAATCAACAGAATTTACGATGCGTCCTTTCGTACAGACTTTTGATTTGACCGATCGTACAGACGAAAAAATTTCGTACAGACGATCAAAAGTTAATTTGTTTTAATGTCAGTTGAAAACCGTCCCCTACAATGAAACGACGTCTGTTCGTCTGAACAACAAAAAGTTCGTACGGACGAACTTCACATTTAAAACTGTCTTGTCCACTCAACCGCTGCATTCAATCATCCCGACGTTTGAGAGA
>NW_021593435.1:0-1236 GCF_001605985.2 Dendrobium catenatum
TTAATATTGAGTGGTAGGAACATTAATTTGATTAAGTTTAAGGAAAGTGGGTCCGACATCTAGAACAGATCCTAATTCGCCCCTTTGACTTATGTTGGGTATTTGATGTCTAAGCGAAGCAATTAAATATTAGACTCTTTTAAATTTTTTACTAAAGCGATGCATGCTAGTCGACTCGATTGAATGCATAAATCAAAATGAAAATATTTAAAAAATTTTGGCTTAGAAAATATAATTTTTCCTAGAGATTGCACAACATCCTCTTGATAGATCGGCACCCTCATAGGCCTGGTGGTCTGCCAGAACCCACAGGTGGGGCGGTGCCTAACAAAGGAAAGAGAAGTGCAACAAATATGTATGCGAACTACCAGTGATCCCGAGCTTACTTCTTAAATTCATTAGAGTTTCTAAATGATCTTAAATGTTTTAATTTTGGTTAAAGTAGAAGATTTTTTTAACGAGTCCTTATGAGCCTACCATCGTATTCTAGGCAAAAATAAATATGGCATGCAGGAAAAAAAAAACTAGATAAGTAGGTAGTCTAATGTACAATTAGTTAAATAAATTAATTAAATTACAAATAAAATATCCATGTGGCAAGTGTCACTTAATATTACATCCTAGAATTTGCAGAAAAGTAAAGTGGCCGGGCACCACTGACAATAACCCGGATTCTACTCCTAAGACTCAAGTTACTTTGAAAATGGGTCTTCTCATTATCCACTTCTTCATCCTTCTACTGCATCTTAGATCGTCGGTTCCGGATATCCAAATGAAAAGAAACTCTGCCTTGGGTGGGGTGTTATCTTTCCTCTTTGGATATTTTTTTATAACCATCCAAATTTAGAGCTTTAAATGGAGAGGGACTCTGCCCTAAGGGATGTTCCTTCCTCTTTGGATTCCAAATTGGATATTTTAACATCCCATTCTCAAAGTACTTTAAAGTACAACACAAATTATATCAAATTATATTTATAAAATTAAAAAAAAAATTCTAGACTCGATCTTGCAGGATTATCCTAAGCTGTTAATATTTAAAACATCCAAAACAATTATAATCAATCTCAAATAGTTGATATTTAAAACTTAAATGATTAATTAATTACAACATAGAATGCAATAAATAAATAAATAATCAATCAATTCTAAACTAGCAACCAACATGTAGTGAAAATTACAAAAATTACGATACACAACTGTAGAAAAGTAAACACCGGCCTAGCCTAAAACTAGAGT
>NW_021593436.1:0-420 GCF_001605985.2 Dendrobium catenatum
GATTTTGTGTTTGACTTTGAAATTTTGTTAAAAAAAAATTTTAAAAAACAAAATTTTTTGTTCTTTGGTTCAAAATGCCTCCTTATTTTCATGTATTCATCAATTCAGGGGGAGTTTAGGAGATTTGTTTAAATTAAAACCATACAAACAATAATTATTTTTGCCATCATCAAAAAAGGGGAGATTGTTAAGATAGTTGCTATTTGAATGCTTTACATTTTTGCATATTATGTAGTTTTGATGATTCCAAACAATATTGTTCAAATGTGTAGTTATCTCCTAACAATTTTAGAAGATTTGTATTTGCTCTTTGTGTACTAACATTTAAGGAAAAACGAAGTCCAGACTACGAAGACTTCAAATCAAATTCAGAATGAGAAACTATGTAAAATTTGAAGTTTGCATTTCTTTGAAATTAAA
>NW_021593437.1:0-313 GCF_001605985.2 Dendrobium catenatum
AATAAGGCTAGATTAGTTGCTAAGGGATATAATCAGAATGAAGGAATTGATTTTGAGGAGATTTTTGCCCCTGTAGCTAGACTTGAAGCAATTAGGGTGTTGTTAGCCTTTGCTTGTTTTAAAGATTTCAAATTGTTTCAAATGGATGTGAAAAGTGTCTTTTTAAATAGGGTAATTGAAGAGGATATTTTTGTTAAACAACCTCTAGGTTTTGAAAATTCTAAATACCCAAATCATATTTTCAAATTAAAAAAGGCATTATATGGACTAAAACAAGTACCTAGGGCTTGGTATGAGAGGTTAAGCACCTTCC
>NW_021593438.1:0-220 GCF_001605985.2 Dendrobium catenatum
CGCTATATTCATCACAACCAGAAAATACAAATAAAATAAAAAATTCATCATAACATTACAATCACAAATTCACAAGATAGTTCATGATAATGTTACATGTGGGTCTCCGAAAGGATTCCGCTCGTGTGGTTCGAATGCAAAGGGTACGATCACACTATCCCATAGGACAAAATGGTCGTAAGTCTTTATAATCGACACAAGCAGGCCGATGGAAGAGCAG
>NW_021593439.1:0-477 GCF_001605985.2 Dendrobium catenatum
CGGGATCAAACAGCTTGAATTCAGGGCGATGCTTTGTATGATTTTCTACTTGATTTGAACTTATCGGCCTGGACGATCGTGAGATAGTCCTGGACGATCAATCCAATTTTCAATCGTCCAGTTTGCATTTAGGGGGATGCTCTGGCCGATCTCATGGGATTTGTACTGATCGGCCATGACAATTTACATATCGTCCTGGACGATATAGTCAGCAACTTCTAATTAATGAGCTCCTTTGAATCTCTTCTATTTAAGACCTCTTGTTCAATGTTTTTGAATAATCCTTGGCTGTTGTCTTGTCCTGAGAAAACCTAAAGGAGAGGGAGAGAGAGAGGGAGAGAGAGAGAGAGAGGATCTTGTGAGGGGGAGCTTGTGAGGGGATTCATATGGGTTGCTCCAAACATTGTTTTACTTCTTCTTTCCTAGAGTTTCTTATCATCGGAAGGGTTGGGAGAGGTAAGTTCTAGCAAGCGATCG
>NW_021593440.1:0-218 GCF_001605985.2 Dendrobium catenatum
TTAATTAATAATTAAATAATATCTAATTATTATTAATTCTAATTAACCCTTATTAGTTATAATTAACTATACTAATTATTACGGTTAATTATAATTAAAAAGAAAGAAAAAATAGAGGAACCTCCTTTTCTCTTCCTTGACCACGTGTCAACAACCTCGCGCAGGTATATAGTTCCTAAACCATACAATTCTGAGAACCCGATCTCGACGCTTGCAAC
>NW_021593441.1:0-1260 GCF_001605985.2 Dendrobium catenatum
CTTAGGATCCTTGGAATACTCAAAATTTTAAGTCCCCAGCTTTTGGGAATCTAATCCCAATATTCTAATAATTTATTAAATAAAATTAAATCTTTCTTTAAACTAAAATTTACAACCCAACACATAAGATAGACATGTTTTTTTGAAGTATTTCAAATATTAAAGAGCATCCTACTTTTCTTTTATTAACCTCTAAAAATAAGTTTTCAACTTCTGATCCAATTACAACTAAAATTTGATCTCGCCTTCTTTGATATCACTTGCAAAAAATCTAAAAATAAAAATTCAGTCTTTATTTCAATTGAGAGTTTTTGTAGAAAACTCAGGTTTCATTTGATATAATCATCTACGAGAGCTTGTGCTCATAAGAGATTTACAACCTAGATCAATTTTCAAAAAATTGATTTTTTAAAACTCAATTAATTTCCTTTGTGTAAATGAAAATAAATTATGATCATTATTTCCATATCTTAATGATTGACAATAGGTAATATCCTCTTGCTTGGGGAGGATATATCATTTATCATCATGTCTTTGAATATGAAATTAATGATCTCTCATCCAGATTATAGTAATTGAATATTGATATAATATAATTTGTATCCTTCTTGGTTATATATAGTTCTTCCATAAATTTGAATATTACAATAATGATGAAACTTATAATTTTATAATCTAAACCCATTATGGAATGATATTTTCACCTCCTAATATAATATAGTGTTCATAATAATGACTTTACTTTCAAAACAAAAATTTAAGAAATTAAATTCTCATTAAAAAGTTAACTTTTCAAAACCAACTTTTCAAACAAACAAAAAATGGTAATTCCACTAGGTAAAATCTCCCTCCATATTTAATAATGGTAAAAATTTTTATTGCATTATTAGTTTTGACTAACATTCTACCATTGGTTCATCTACCCATTTATTTCTTGGGTGAGTGTGGCGAACATCAAATGGACATGCCAAAAAGAAAGATTAGTGAGGAAACCTCTATCAAAATTAGGCTTTAAAATTTTTGCCCCAATGTTAATTTGTGGAGCAAAAAAGTCAAGCCAATCTTTTAGGATCTTTCTATCAAATTTGTGAGCAAGTACATTTGAGTGAAACTCAATATGTTGAGTTTCAAAATTTTAAGAAGATCCATTCTATTTCAACTTCATGTTCAAAATTCAATTTTTATTTCAAATTCAAACATAGACTTTAACATTTCATATGTAAGTTAATTCATTGGATAAAAGAGTCAAGGAAAATTCTC
>NW_021593442.1:0-297 GCF_001605985.2 Dendrobium catenatum
AAAATTAGCATGCTCAGCCTGTATACTATTCTAATGTTATTTATTTTGATTAAGCTTAACATGATAGTTGCACATGCTACAACTGTACATACTACAACC
This sequence comes from Dendrobium catenatum, assembly GCF_001605985.2. NCBI lineage: Eukaryota > Viridiplantae > Streptophyta > Magnoliopsida > Asparagales > Orchidaceae > Dendrobium > Dendrobium catenatum. Next base: position 100 of record NW_021593442.1, read on the forward strand.
ATGCATGCTAAAAATATAAATGGTGTAGAATTGAAACTTGTGTAGCTGATGAAATAACTACCAAAAATCAGAATATTAGACTAGCATTAAACTTCTAATAGTAAAACTGTTTTCAGCCTCTTCTGGAAGTATTTTGTACAGTCAAAACACTGAATGGCAGGTTGATGAACGACGTTACTCATCTCTATCAATCCTACT
>NW_021593443.1:0-270 GCF_001605985.2 Dendrobium catenatum
GTGTAAAATTGTATTAGAATATATTTTTTACTTTATATTAATAGTGGTTTAAATTTTATTATATTTGCTTGAAGATTAATGCTCTATATGAATAATTTATGTTGCATTAATCTTGAAAAAAACTCAATAATTTTTAAAATCATTCTAATATAATTTTGTTTCTGGATATTCCTACATAAAATTATTCTAATATTATTATTCATTTAAATTCAAAATATAAAATCATATTCAAATACTTTATTATAAATTTTTTTGGATTGGAATGTTCTG
>NW_021593444.1:0-254 GCF_001605985.2 Dendrobium catenatum
AATGTAAAGCATGCAAATAGCAACTATCTTAACAGGGGATTCCAATGAGAAGACAGCCGAAGCTGGTTGGTATCCCAATTTTCCAGTTGTAAATTCAAAAAAATACTCTGTACCACGTATGAAATAAAATTGGCTGCTATTGAGTTATCCGAATCCTCCTTTCCTGTATGTATTAGTTTGCACCTACTCTTCCAAACCATCCAAACCACTGTACAACATAAGTTTGCAGCGAGATCTTCCCTCCCAATCAGCTT
>NW_021593445.1:0-240 GCF_001605985.2 Dendrobium catenatum
AGGCTCTAAGTTTGGAATTATCTTGGTTTTATATCACTGTTTCTATTATGTTGATGGGTAAGAAGATTTTTATCATCATATGAATTGGTTTGCTAAGCATAGTTTTTTGAATATTCTGAGTTTAGGTTTCTTTTGTAGTTTGTTTACTCTTCACTGGGTATTATTTTTGTCCTAAGTTGGACTTATGTATTTTGGGCTTTTTGGAGTTATCTTTATGTTCATTATTTTCCCATCTTAATT
>NW_021593446.1:0-246 GCF_001605985.2 Dendrobium catenatum
AGAACTCCACAAGATCTCTCGAAGAAAAGAGGGAAAAGAGAAGAATGGGGAATCTCCGGACTTCCTTGCCAAGAGAGGGGCCTCGGAAAACCGAGGGAAGACCTCAATAGAAAGGACAGAGGGAGATGAGGAAAGAAGAAAATCTCCGGACTTCTTTGCCAAGAGAGGGGCCTCGGAAAACCGAGGGAAGACCTCAATAGAAAGGACATAGGGAGATGAGGAAAGAAGAAAATCTCCGGACTTCCT
>NW_021593447.1:0-260 GCF_001605985.2 Dendrobium catenatum
GCTAGGTATTTTGATAGTATATATGGCACTGATGTTGTTTAAAAGGTATGTTTGATACGGTTTTAATATTTTTTTTAGCTTTATAATTTTCTTTTCACTTGATTTATATCTATTCATTTGGTCATGCCAATGCATGTTTTTTTGTTGAACCATATCTTAATATATTTATCAATTTAATTTGTTTAATGAATTAATTCAATTGAATCAAATGATAAATGTTATTAGTTTGTTTGATCCAATTGGTTTGTTGTAAATAACCT
>NW_021593448.1:0-320 GCF_001605985.2 Dendrobium catenatum
AAACCACATCTCCCAGACTTCTTTCGGGACTTTCTTCTAAGAAACATAAGGAGCGTCAAACCTGCTCCATATGATATCCCGTATTTTATGTGTCGGTTGTTTTTATGGGTAGAACCTATAAAAATAAAATTATGTGAAACAAATATAAAATAAAAAAATTCGTTAGTTTAAATAAAAGAGACTGTACGTACGTGTCACCCTCAGGTGCTATCAACATTCTATCATCTGTCTCCTGCTCTGCTACAGCTATTGTCGAAGGTCCAGCTGCTTTCGAAGGTCCAGTTGTAGCAGGCTGATGGGTTGGTGGGGGATAGTATGGT
>NW_021593449.1:0-226 GCF_001605985.2 Dendrobium catenatum
AAACGAGTCTTGACTGGCCCTGCCCGCTTGGCTCGCGACCCCGCCTGCCCCAGCTGCCCTATTTCCCCAGCTGTTCTTGCCCCGCTTGACCCACTGTCTGCCTGCTTGGCTGTAATGTGTCATGTCACGTCCGCAACTTTGCGAGTCGCGTCTGCTGTCAGGGTGACTCGCATTGCATCAGTGACTTCTCCTGACCCACAGTCTACGACTCCGCCTGACTCGCATC
>NW_021593450.1:0-407 GCF_001605985.2 Dendrobium catenatum
TTCTTTCAAATATCTAAATCTTAAAAAAATCTATGTGCCAATTGATATCATCAACACTTGATTTTGAAAATTATGGTTCTTGAATCATCATTTTTGAGTTAATATTCTGTTAGATATATTTCATGCACGAAGATTAAGAATATTTAAATTACTTCTCTAATTTATTTTCTAAATTAGGTCATTGTTTAAAATGATTTTAACCTATAAGGAGCTTGAGTTTGGATAAATAAACCACAAATCTCTAAAATTTATAGCTTTAAGCATTATTAATATATTTCTTACTAAGTTTTTGAATAAAAGTAATAGGTAACTTTCTCATTCCAAGAAAAAATTATAAAATTAATTGATTCCTCTAAAACATCACCACCACCTCCACCTAAGTAGTGTTCTGATGATCCTTAGTTTGT
>NW_021593451.1:0-222 GCF_001605985.2 Dendrobium catenatum
TAAAATATTTAAAATATATTAAATTAAAATTGTAAAAATGTATTACAATGAGTATATTATACCACAAATTAATTTTGAAATGAACCGATTTTTTTATTAAAAAAAGTGCTATCTTCTAGCAAGAAAATATCGATTTTAATTTAAAGTTCGGTAAATTTTAATTAATTATCAAATAAATTATGAGTCATGAATATAAGCATTAGAGGGGTGGTGGTGGGCCTT
>NW_021593452.1:0-367 GCF_001605985.2 Dendrobium catenatum
AATTTAATGCCTTGGCCTGGGATTTCAACGCCTGAAATGGGTGTGCTGGTGGGCTGAAGTGGGAGCGGCTGTGGGGAGTGGTTGGGAGGGATGGTCGGGAAAGGACTGCTGGGCTGACCGGCGGGAGGCTGGCCGGTGGCCGCTGAATTTCAGGCCGGCGGTTTTGGGCTGCTTGGAAGAGACGGCGGCAAGAGCAAGGGGGAGGGAGAAATGGAATTCTAGGGATTCGACGACTATGGATTTACTAACCTCAATCGTCTTCACCTTGAATTTCCACAAGATTAAATAGTATGAAAACTAGAACTCACAAAGAGATCTAATCTTCTCCGGCGAACTCACTAAGAGATCTTGGAGGGAGGAACTCACA
>NW_021593453.1:0-413 GCF_001605985.2 Dendrobium catenatum
CGAAGGTCTCGCCAGTGCGTAAGCGCTTGAAGGGACGGATCTCGGAGGAACACGGGAAGCCATCACTTACGCTGCTAGAGGAATTGTAGACAGCAATCAAGTCCAGAGGAGTGTCAGGACTCCGGTGGACACAAGTCGCAGCCTCTGCCGTCAGGGCGAAGGACCCTCTACTTGCTTCCTCTTCAACTTTCGCGCGAGCGAATTTCTAATCGGCCCTCTCAATTTGAGCGAGTTTCGATGTCGCCCTCCTCTAATGCACTGTTGATTAACAAGGTAATTTAAGAAATGCATGAACTTTTCCCTCCTAATTCTACATACCAAACAGCCACTTAATGTTGCTTGTATTGGAATCACGGTACTGACCTACACCTGCTTAATGTATAAAGATGATCTAGCTTGATGACTCATTGGCC
>NW_021593454.1:0-283 GCF_001605985.2 Dendrobium catenatum
GAATAAGAAGATGAAGTGAAGAGGAATATGATGTAGGAAAAGAGGAAAAGTAAGATCAGAGAATGAAGAAGAATGAAGAATATAAAATGTAACAGGATACATAGAGGGCAGCAAGGAGAGTAAGAGATAGTGGTAAGAAGAAAAAATGTAGCAATAAAAAAGTTACTTGTTGTCCGGCGGTACTAACAGTTTGAATGTCTAGGATCGATTGGATGAAGGTGGAGGTGGGTCAAAGGGAAGAGATCGGGATTCTTGTATGGTAGGAGGAGGTCAAGGATGCCGG
>NW_021593455.1:0-1255 GCF_001605985.2 Dendrobium catenatum
ATTTGAGATCTATAAAATTCTAGAGACCACCTAGCCAAGGTTGAGATATAAATTCGGGGAAACAAAACTATTGCATAAGAAACTCATCAATATAGCCCATTAAATAGTACTCCAGGTATTCAGTAAAGTATTATCTCTAAATCTTCACCTTTTTGAGCTTCATAGCTACTTGGGTTTTGACATTAAGGTTTACAACAGGTTGACATAGCTCCCATTATGATGAACCTTTACATTAAATTCTTGCCAAATATTGAAGTTGTCAAAAATTGAGTCGACACAAAAATTTGACTTGAACCCAATCCGAATTTTTCGGGTTGACCCAAGAATGAGTTGGGTTCGGGTCTCGATTTTCCACCCATTTTGAATTTTTGGTCGGGTTCGGGTCAACTCGAAAACTTGGTTTGAACCCTATTCTGACCTGTTTCATCCGACGCATAAGCAAATAAGCTTCCGCCCATGAGCTATAGACGTGCTTTCGCCTTCCTCGGTTCCTCCTTCGACAATGTTCACCTCATTCGATGACATTCCTTCCTCTTTCGACGGCATTTACCTCCTTCGATGACATTCCTTGCTCCTTTGACATCGTTCACCTCCTTCGATGGCGTTCGATGACTTTCCTTCCTCTGACGATGTTCGACGATGTTCCTTCCTCTGACGTTCCTTCCTCTCTGGTCGACAACGTTTGCAGTTCGACGACGTTCCTTCCTCCTCCGATGAAGTTCACCTCCCATTCGCGATGCGGTGGGTAATTGTGGTTTCGTATCGGGTCGGGTCAACCCAAAAACCCGACTGGTCGGGTCCGGGTTGAATTTTATGATCCGTTTGTTAAAACGGGTTAGGTTCGGGTCATGTCAAATAGCGTTGGGCCAGTTCTGGATTCATCCCGAACCCGACCCACAATTTGACACCCGCTACCAAATATTGTAGATCACAATCGTAATAATAAGAAGATAAATCCTTCAAGCTCCATAAATGAAACATTAAGTCATTATCATACAAAAGTTGCATCAAAGAGTCAAAATTGTTCATTTGAAATGATCATCCTAAACAGCTTCATCTCAAAGGACCAATGAAAGAAAAGGTGGACATAATTTCTCATATCATCATTGTAGATGCCACAGAGACCTTGAATAGGGATGTCTGGATGATTAAATCTATCAGTAGTTTTTTTAACTCGTCTAAGTAGTCTATCGAAGAATAAGAAGAATACTTTAAACGAGAAGTCTTCAAATCAGAAAAATTTACACATGGGGAC
>NW_021593456.1:0-590 GCF_001605985.2 Dendrobium catenatum
ATCATCATCTATTGCAAGTCATTAAAATTGAGTTAGTGTCATGCATCTTAATGTGCCATATATAAAAAAGTTTATTGATAGGAAATACTTGAAATCAAGTAATTCCTAGCCAAAACTGAAGCGGAACCAGGTAAAAAACTACTGTCTTCAGCAGTGGACAGCAGTTTTACACAGGAAAACAGTGAGGAAACGCGAGAAAACTGAGATCCAATGCAAGCAAAGGCTAGGATTTTATTAGTAGACGAATAAAATTGCAAAGATATAATTTGTTCTTCGATTCGAGAGGAAGAACGTACTCTCCAAAGTCTCCGGCGAAGCCAAGAGCCCAAAACAAAACCTAGATCTCAAAGAGAAAACTCAAATTCAAGACGAGGAGCTAATTCCCCCCAAACTCCTAATTATGCAAAATTAATCATAAAGGACAATTATAAACTTCCTAAAATAGCCTTTCACGTTCAAATTTTCCCTCCTAAACTCCTCCCAAAAGCCCACGCGGAACTCACGTGGAACCTCACGGTTCTGCCCCCCGTGCTCATCTCCGCCTGGAATAGATTTGGACCGGTCCCTGTTGGACCGGTCCAGCCGGCCCA
>NW_021593457.1:0-203 GCF_001605985.2 Dendrobium catenatum
CACATGTCAAGACAGGATGGCGTGGGTCGCTCGCTTACCTCAACATAGATGTCGTGCCGGTTGCCCCTCCTACTACGGTCAATAAAGGCGTGCATAGGTAGACCGCCGGCCCGACACAATAGTCGAGATAAGAGGGCGAAGGTTGCTCGTTTAGCTCAACACAGGTTTCGTACCGGTTGCCCCTCCTACCACGCTCAATAAAG
>NW_021593458.1:0-206 GCF_001605985.2 Dendrobium catenatum
GTGGGGAGATTATGACTTTTAGCGATCAAGTTATTAAGGAGTACATGTTTTAGATATCTCGGGTCTGTTTGTTCAAAATGGTCAAATAGATGTAAATATGATTAGTAGAATGCAAGTTCGATGGTTGCTATTTTTAGATATCTTGGGTCTATTATGGATAAACCTACAGCATGAAAAAAAACAAATCAGGAACATATAATAAAAAA
>NW_021593459.1:0-285 GCF_001605985.2 Dendrobium catenatum
AAAAAAATGTTCCTGAAGACCATTCAGTAATTCTTGTAGCTTCAACAGAGCTCGCTACTATGAAGCAATCCATCAATGAGAACAATTATTTAGAATATGGGAGAGTTTTTCCTATTGATTCAAGTAATTCTCTTACTATTCTTAACAAATTTGATGCTCTAAATCAAATGGTGGAAGAAGGGAAAATATTATGTCCAGATAATGATGCTGGAATGAATGTTGTTGAAGTGTCTTTAATCAGTAAGGATGAGGTGATTATTTTGGTGAAGAAAGATCATGTATCGT
>NW_021593460.1:0-262 GCF_001605985.2 Dendrobium catenatum
CCATATCGTCCAGGCCGATCGCATAATCGTCCAGGCCTATATGGCTCAATAATTGCGTACAAGCTGATTGGTCAAAAAGGCAGTCCGATCGTCCGAGATGATCAGATATCGGCTAGGATGATTAGACACAGCCGATCGTCCCGAGGAGGCAATCCGGACTACAGTTGAAAAAGCATATCGTCCGGGCCTATTAGGTGTATCGTCCAGGACGATGCACAATAATTAATCGTACCGTCCAAAGTTAAAACATTTTAAATCTCTG
>NW_021593461.1:0-318 GCF_001605985.2 Dendrobium catenatum
GAGTAATGTTTTTTTTTTTTTAAATAATAAAAAAATTTCTAATGATTTATACTACATACTAACATATCTCTAATATAAACCTAAATTAATTAAACTAAATACAATCTTGAAATCACTTCTACTACATAGGTTGCAAAGCTTTAGGAGTCTTCTAAACTTTTATTACGTCCAGTGTAAGGACATAGAGGAACGTCCGGTTGGAGGGAAAATCCCGCCAAAAAAACTCGGTATTTGCTTGGTACAACTAGGTATTATTTGATATTAACGAGGAATACCACTCTTTATAGACCAATACCGAGTTATACCGAGCTGTAGCGA
>NW_021593462.1:0-286 GCF_001605985.2 Dendrobium catenatum
CATGATCACTTTGTATAGAAATTATTTCACACCCTAAATTTCTTTGAATCCAAGTCGAAAATTTCTAAATTCCTCAAACGATTCACTCTTATGAAAAAGAAATCTAACCCAAGTGAATCTTGAGAAATCATCCACTATAACAAATATGTATACCTTCCCTCCTACACTTACAGTCCTACTGGTCCAAAATGATTCATGTGAAGAATTTTCAATTGTTTACTAGTCCTAAGATCCTTATTGGACTTAAAGGAGAACTTCTCTTGTTTTTCTAATTAACATGCATCAC
>NW_021593463.1:0-252 GCF_001605985.2 Dendrobium catenatum
AAATTCCACTTGCACTTACTTCCTTGCAATAGATTCTATGTTTTAGCTAGTGATAGTGTGTATCAATGTGCTTTCCTCTATCATGAAAAATTGAACTTTTGGTTAGTGTCATTGAAGACTTGTTATCAATATGAATCTAATTCATTGCTTTTTGTTGTGATAAATTTAATTGTTTTAATAGATTTCGAAGTTAAATTGCATGACAAATATATGATATTGTAGCTACGTACTTTGCTTCACAAGTAGATAGAG
>NW_021593464.1:0-202 GCF_001605985.2 Dendrobium catenatum
ATAAGAGTTTTTTTGCTATTTTTGGGTCAAAAAATTCCCAAAAAATTCAAAAAAATTGCAAAAAATTTCTAAAAATTTCTAAAAATAGATAATTCCGAATTTTGCAATAACTTCTCCCCTTTCTTTCCAAAACCTATAAATAGGCCTCTTAAGCCCTTAGGAAACTTGCAACTCCTCCTTCTTTCTCCCTCCGGTTCTCTGG
>NW_021593465.1:0-227 GCF_001605985.2 Dendrobium catenatum
CATGGGTCGCTCGCTTACCTCAACACAGATGTCGTGCAGGTTGCCCCTCCTACCACGCTCAATAAAGGCGTGCATAGGTAGACCGCCGGCCCGACACGTTAATCGAAATAAGAGGGCGAAGGTTGCTCGTTTAGCTCAACACAGGTGTCGTACCGGTTGCCCCTCCTACCACGCTCAATAAAGGCGTGCCTAGGTAGACCGCGGGCCCGACACGTTAGTCGAGATAA
>NW_021593466.1:0-3276 GCF_001605985.2 Dendrobium catenatum
GGAATCCAAGGAGCAGCTTGTGGCCGCTATATGCAGGTAGAGTTTAATCGGATATGATTATCATATAAATTTATTAAAAAAATATTTATTAATTTACTTTAAGATAGTGTTATTTATTATATATTATATTATATCCATTTTAAAATAAATTCTATGAATACAATTTAATCTATCTAAATCATGAGTGATAAATCATTTTGGAGAGCAATGATTTATCTGATTTCTCGTAGGCTTTTGAATTCCAATTGCTTCAATTTGGAATTTTGATGAAATAAAAAATATATATTATTATTTTTATTTAAGATTAAATCAATAAAATTAAAAAATATTTTTACATGTTGATCAATAATTATGAACTAATTTCTTTAATTTTAAAATAAATTAATCATAAATTTATTTACACACATCCATATATATAATATATATATAATGTCTCAATTCATGCAATCTAAGAAATTATGGAATTATTTTCTTGAAAAAAAAAAAAGCCATCAGAATATCTAAATATTAATTTTTATTAAAATGAGTTTTGAAATTATTAAGTTTATTTTAAATTTAATGTATACTTAAAATAAAATTAATACTTTTTAATACTTTTTAACAGCAAATCACATCCAAATAAATATAATTTTTTCCCCTTTAATTCTTCTCGTTATATTATTTGAAGTGTGATCCCTAACCATTGCCATTCAATAGTATTGTTATTTGCAGTTGTGTCTCAGATGTACGGTCGAGATCGTATGTGAGTTATTGGGCTGTTATCTCTTATTCTTCTTCTGAAAAAGGAATCTAACTTAAAATAGTTATTTAAGTAAATAAATTAAAACAGTTTAATTTATAATGCTTTTTTTTTTAAATTTTATAAAGCCTTAATAAACATTAAAGTTTGGATCTTTCTTATATAAGTATTAGGTCGACTCCAACCAAACACGAAGCCGCATTTGCCGCTTCACACGCTTCTCCACCCCGAATGAGAAAATATGTGTATGTATTCTCTGCAACGTGAACAGTGTGACGTCAATATTTTTACGATGTTTCATCGATCCCTGGATAAGAAAAGTGGAGTACATTCTATAGAGTTTAATTACAGGTGTAAGGTGAATCACGGGCTCACTCATAATGTTCATTGAGGCCTAGATCTCATGATCTAACTAGTTCACTTGAGCTAGCCTCGACTCTACTGATATAGCTCGTGAGCTGGCCATTTAAAATATATTGGCATAAATACACTTATAAAATATATTTAATTAGAATAAAGTATGAAATATATTTAAAAATATTTGAAAACTATCCATTTTTTTATATAAAAGTGATTCTTTTCATCTTATTTATAATTTTTTATTTTATTCATAGATAATTATTTGAAATCATAATTATTTTTTTATCTTTTTCTTAAACCCATTGGTTCTCGTTGAGTTATCGTGAATCCGTAGACGCTTAGACTCAATTATTAATCAAGATTAACTTATGGGTGATTTTGAGTTAACGACTCAAACCTATTTGACCTTGGAATTAAATTATAAGAAAAAATTGAATAAATTTAATGTCTTTTAAGTCAAATAATCTTCTTAATTATCGGCTCCATATAGAAAATTACGAGTGTCGGACGGCAGCGGGGCAGTGGGATGAGCGTTGGCAGGATGGCGGCGGGATGGCAAGCCTTGAGAAGAGGCGGAGTGCTAGGTTGCGGGAGAGGTGGGTGGTGAACTGAGCGTTGGCGGCGGGACACAAGGGCCGGGTCGGTGGCCCAGTGTGCTCTGTGAGGAGCTAGCCTGCGGGATTTCTGAAACCTGATTTCCGGTCGGGTTAGTTCCGGGTCATTCTCAGGCTTTTGGGTCAACACGTACCCAACCCAATTTTTGAAATGGGTCGATTTGTTGAACCCAAACCCGACCTAAAAAATAGGTTGACCATAACCTAGAATTTTCGGGTCGAGTTCACGTCAGATTTTCAGGTTGTGTCAAATATTGACACCTCTACACAATACCTTATTTATATGTATATATTCAATGGACCCATATATAAAAATTTCCCAACAATATCTTCATAGTTATTCCATCTTTGAAGCTTGACAAAATAGCCTTTAAGTTTTAATGTATAGAGCTAAAATACTTCATTTGGGGCACATTTCTTAATTTTATGAACTAATTTTTTAGTTAAAAAATGATTTGCATTTGAACATTTTTAACTAAAAAACTTCTTTATAAAGCAATAAAAATTCCAAATAAAACCAAAATCTCATCATAATCATTGTGAACAAATCTTCTGATGTTTCTCTCAGCCCATTATTAATAAACCATACACAAATAATTGTCACAAAGGCGCATGATTGTGCTTGAATAAAATCTTCCAAGCATTTTGTGGTGGACCGCGTAGAAAGAGGACCCCAACTAAAGGAGTTTTTATTGCGTCCTCCCACCTGACGTAGAGATATGTCCTTCCAGAGCTAAAATCGCGCTAAAAAATGAGAAATGCCGAGCAAATACTGAGCAATACCAAACAATAACGAGGAATATCATCATGTGAAGACCAATACCGAGCTATACCGAGCAATACAAAAAAATACCTAGTTTTTCCTAGAAAAAATTCGGTATTTTTTTTGTATTGCACGGTATTGCTCGGTATAGCTCGGTATAACTCGGTATTGGTCTTCACATTATGATATTCCTCGTTATTATCAAATAATACGTAGCAATACCAAGCAAAAACTGAGTTTTTTGACGGTGGGAGGACGTATCTCTACGTCAGGTGCGAGGACGCAATAAAAATTCCAACCAAAGAGATCTCCCTATCTACAATATCAAACTCCGTGTGTTGTTGTCAGAGTTTAGAACAATTAGGTTTTATTTGAGACAATTTTTTTTACTAATTTTCAGTTCAATTTTTTTTAAAAAAAAAATTGAAAATTTTTACTAAAAAATTGCTTTAAAAATAATGAGAAAGTTGACCTAAACCAAAAAAAAAAAAAAAAGGGTTCGCATCACTTTTGACTGCTGCTAAAAATTCTGCAGCGGTTCCAAAATCAATACAGGACTATTGTAATCAGTGTGCACTACAAGGAGTCTTCAGAATAGCAGCAGTTAAAACCGCTCCTAAATTGTAGTACTAGTGAACAAAAATATATAATGTTAGATGTATTAGGCTTTTGAGAATACAAAAATGTATACAAAAATTATAATTGTAAACAAAATGTAATAAAAGTAGTTATATTCATAGTAATAATGAAAAGCATTATTGATTCCGCACATTAAGTGTTATCAATACAAAACTTAAACT
>NW_021593467.1:0-205 GCF_001605985.2 Dendrobium catenatum
GTTCTCTTTGGTGTCTTGGGCTCAAGGCATCTCGTCTAGAGAATGGGAGAGAACGATCCTCCTCTCGAATTGAGGATTGATGTAGACAAAAGATACAGGGAGCCTATATCCTTCGCCCACAAAGGACACGACGGACTTCTAACGACGAAAATGAGAAAAAAGCCAAACAATAGGGAAGAACAAACTCTTACATTTCAATTTTAAA
>NW_021593468.1:0-296 GCF_001605985.2 Dendrobium catenatum
CAGACCATCGTCCTGTACGAATAGTATTTTGTGAATCATACAGTACGATATTATATCGTACAATACAAATTGTTTTTTAAACTGTTCGTACACCTTCGTACCAGGATGATATCTATTTATGAAGATCGTACTGTATGATGTGTAATCGTACTGTACGAACAGTAACGGCTACTTTTGAAATCAGAGGTTTTTGGAGCCCGTTTTTAGATGTCAATCAAGGCTTTTTTCAGTAAGAACACAGAGAGGGTGAACGTGGTTAGAGAGGGATTCCAAGGGAGAGAGATCTAGAGAAGTTC
>NW_021593469.1:0-712 GCF_001605985.2 Dendrobium catenatum
ATCAATGCCATGAAGACGTTCGTCTTCTTCATTTTGCTCATGAGTTATTATGAAATCCAGCTGTGGCGATCTTTCTTGGATCTGTCACAAGCCCATTTGTTTTCTTCTAATCATCTATTTACCAACATAGTTAAAAAAAACTATACTTGTCTGTTTTTTTCTCTTGCTTTCCGTAGATTTCCTTTCATAATACTTTCAGAAATTATATATGAATGTTTGGATGCTTCACCTAATGTGATTTGCTAAGCTGTCCATCTTATCGGTTTCAAGTTCTTTAGTGAATAAACCTTTATCTGGAGGCCCTCTACTACGTCCTCTACTACGCGTTGCCACACTTTATAACCCACCATATCCTTTGTACTGCCGCAGTCCCCTGCAATTAATAAAATCATTTCATAGTATTTCAACCTGAAAAATCATAAAGTTGGCTTTATTGGCTTCTCATCTCAAGCTTCGTTTTGGATGGCTTACTATTTTATAAAATTGTTGTGAAAAAAAGTAATTTTTAAAAGTTATAGTAGAAAGTAGTTTCCTAGTAAAAAAAAAAATTATATTAGCAAAAAAAAAGTGACCAAACAAAAATTGTGATTGTGATATGAAAAGTAAGGTTGGAAAAAACCTGTCCCAAATGAAGCCTCGATCTCAACTGTGCCACTCGGGGTGTCAATTTTGGGTCACGGGTCGGATTCGGGTCGAACCCGAAACTGACCCG
>NW_021593470.1:0-1636 GCF_001605985.2 Dendrobium catenatum
TGTTTGATCTTCTTTTTCCCAGTTTCTCTCTAGTACCATAGATCCTCCGAATGCTGGTGTGAACTCCGCATGCTGATTAAAGCTCTTTGGACATTTCTTCCTTTCGAGTATGACTTCTTAGTCTATACCCTTGTGTCAATCACATTTTGAGAAGGCTAATGTATGATCCTTAATCGAGAATTTTCTTGGGCTCCGGCCTGGGATGTAATTAACCATGGGGGCTTGTGCCAGTGGGAAACTTGGCCCCATATCTAATAAACCCCATCCGAGCTGTTATACCGGGTGGGGGAAACCCGTGACTGTGATCAGGTCGTGTATATTACTACCCATCGGAGTGCGCTGGTGAGAGCTGCTATCCTCACTGGTTAGTCGTATGAACGATCCAATATGTATCTTCCAATTGGCCTATTCGTGTCGAGTGTAAAGGCCTACGATCGTTTTGTCCTACGGGATAGTGCGACCGTACCCTTTGCATTCGGACCCCACGAGTGGTGCTCTTTCGGAGGTCCACAAGTGGGGGTGAAAGAAATAGAAGAGGGGTTCCACTTCAGCCAAATCCAGCCAGGAGAGGAGGTGCTGAAGTTATTGCAGCTCACTTCATTAGGAAAACCATATGCTAGAAGAGGGACCCGAGCTAAGTGAGCCATGAATAAGCTGTGAAGAGGTGACAGTGGTGTTGACCTACTTTTTCTCCCAGACAAGGTCAAAGAGTTGACCTGATCAAATTTGACCATGTTAGAACCCAGGACCCATCCCAATGGGTTCAGGGAGTCAAGTCAAGTGTTTTGGGCTCAGACCCATACCCTGGGTCAACCTGGTTGATCAGGTCAACCCGGGTTGACCCAATTGGCCTTAATGGGCCTAATTCAATTTCAAATCCATTTCAAGGCACCATAAGCTCAATCCATACTCCCTTAGACCTATTTTACTTGACTTGGTCAACCCAAGTCATAATGGGTCAAATATGACCCATTAAGGCCCATTAAGAGCCCAAATCAAGTCCATATCTATTCAAACCCTTGCATAGCTCAACCCCCTTACTTCTTTGACCCAATTGACTGGTTTGACCAAGTCAAACTCTGACTTGGTCAAATCAAGCTCTTAATGGGTCAAATCAACCCATTCAAGGTGGATTTAAGGGCCATTAATTGCATTTAACTCATTCCCTTTATTTCAAATTGAAACCCATGGCCTAAATGACAGGCTTTCCCTCCTATTTAATCGAGTAATTAATTTAATTGCATTTAACTCATTCCCTTTATTTCAAATTGAAACCCACGGCCTAAATGACAGGATTTCTCTCCTATTTGATCGAGTAATTAATCTAGGCCGTTGATTTGAACCATAGGTCTTTAAATAGAAGAAATTAGGGCATTTAAAGGATCTTTTGGCAATTGCTCCCTCCATAGACCTTCTCAAGCCCTAATATTTGGTGTGAGTGCTCCCACGACAATCCCTCACCTTTCCCAAGTCAAAGCCCCACTGTCCCAAGTCGCCGGCGGTGAGATCCCGGCGAACCCGAGCCTTAATCCTTCCAGAGCTTCTACCGTTCGATCCAAAGCGAATCAGAGTTCGAGTTCAACTAGGAAAGGATTCGTTGAAAGTCTACAAGTGCAACAAGCACAAGATCGGCTGG
>NW_021593471.1:0-214 GCF_001605985.2 Dendrobium catenatum
AAAGGATTCATCATGTGGAGGGTGGAGATGCTGGCAAACAGGGAGAATTACATCAATGAGGTGATCAAAAGGATGAACATTTTTCTGAGATGTTGTGATTGAGGATTTCAGAGATCATATTTTGTATTTTAATTTATGAATGCATTTTTAAAAGTATATGGATGAATACAATTTCAATTTCTTCTAGTAAATCCTTATTAATTATATTGATGAA
>NW_021593472.1:0-243 GCF_001605985.2 Dendrobium catenatum
CCTTGCTGATGTCAAGATGTTCATCCCAAAAATGATCGTTGTAGCTCTTGACGTAGTTGGAGTAGTGTATGTACTCTCTACTTGCCGCTGTGAGTTTAGATTACCAAGATTTGTATTGTCTTTTAACAACACATTTGCCAAACCTTGATCATCAGAATGGATTGACATTAATTGTAGGGATGTCCCTAATATTCATCATATATTACAATGAACTTGTTGGTAGGAGACCACATTATTTGTGAG
>NW_021593473.1:0-1156 GCF_001605985.2 Dendrobium catenatum
ATATAAGATAAATATAATTCAATAATATATAAGAGATTTAAATTTAAAAAATCAATGGTCATTAATTTAAATTTTAAAATTTATTGTTATTTAAATAAATTTTTTGAAAGAAAATTTAAAAATAATTCATTCAGAGATTATTTTTTTGAATAGAATTAAATAAATATAACTAATACAATTTAAAAATACAAGAATAATCAAATAAAAACAAATAAATTTCAAAGATTAATGTTTTGCTAATATTTAATAACAATTTTTTAATGATTGAGTAATCTTAATTTAAAATTCAACCATTAATTTAAAATTCTTAATAATCTAATAAAAATTAGAAAATTATAATTAAAAATTAAATCATTTTAATGAATAAATTTGATAATTAATATTTATTTAATAAAAATGGCCTTTATACTTCATGCTTGACTCCATTTGGAGAGCATTTTAGCATTAAATTTCAAGGCACAAATGTTTTTTAAATAATCGAAGACCCTTGTGTGTTGTTTAAAACTCTTTTCGGACGACACAAACACATTTGATTGTGGAGTCTTCAATTCATTTATAAATCAGAGACACTGCACATTATATTTTAGCGAGTCACCTCTTCAATTCCATCTGACCGTAAAGATAAAACTCTACTCATCTAAGTCACAAATTCAGAATCTTATATACTTCTTTAATCTATTAAGATTGAGTTGATAGTTTCGTACAATATATTTTTTTTGTTTTGTTTTTTTTTTTTAAGGAAAACCCACAGAGGGGCCTACGCATTGATTAAATAATATGGTACACAATTTTTAAGGGGACCTTAAGCTTTCTACTGCTCAAAAGAGCTACAATCATAAACAGAAAGAAAAAACCTACTAGCTCAAGTTCCCCACTATAGAAGAATACAAATAACCTAGGTACATTCTACGGTGCTCAAGCACAAGCACCCAAAAAATGAGCAAACCAAAAAACATAAAAACCCTCATGCCAACCATCCTCAAATCCAAATCTTCAATCATCAGCACGAAAAAATTCCTTCGAAACATCTGATAGGCACAAAGGACATAATAGTTATATATAAAAGAATTACATATAAGAATAATAAGAGTAAAATAGACCAAATACTGAATTCCCTAGTCATAATAAACCACCACATCATAAGAATATAAGCCAG
>NW_021593474.1:0-352 GCF_001605985.2 Dendrobium catenatum
ATCTTCACCGACGTCATGTTTCTTTTCAACCTGGCGATCTCGTTCTCATACGACTTCGCAAAGACCGTTTTCCCACCGGTGCAAATTCCAAATTGAGTCCTCGTAAATTTGGTCCCGTGCCTATTCTCAAACGTATAAACGACAATGCTTATGTCGTCGATCTCCCAGACACTATGCTTACTTCCAAGACCTTTAATGTCGCAGATCTCTTTCCGTATCATCCTCCTGATGATGCAGGCGGTTCACATATTCAGGTGGAACCTGAAATCTCTATAGCAGGAGGTACCTGATGTGGTTCTAGGTTCCAGTTAATAAGCAGCCATCGGGGGAACACCGGATCGTTGAGGCAACG
>NW_021593475.1:0-258 GCF_001605985.2 Dendrobium catenatum
ATTTAGATATGACCAACTGATGCAACAAACACTAGGTTTTCACAGTAAGCAACATTTATTCTTAAAACAATTATCAGCAAGTTTTGAAGGAGAAAAAAAAAATCCAATTCCGACAAAAAATTTTGGCCTTATATTAGAAAGTAATATTAAGAAAATTAGGAATTAAAAAAAAAACAATCAAACTTTAAACCAATCACAATAATAAGAAGAGAACAAGAATAAAAAAAAGAAAGAAGAAAGGGAATTGAGGAAAAAGGA
>NW_021593476.1:0-291 GCF_001605985.2 Dendrobium catenatum
GGTGTAAACAAGTCAAATCGAGTCGAGTCGAGTTTAGATCTTTATCGAGCTTAGCTTGTCAGTTGGAAAGCGAGCTCGAACTCGAGCTCGTCTCACTGTAAACGAGCTCAAGCCGGATCGCGAGTCATGGGCAGGAATTTTAAAATTTAGGTGTGATTTTAGAAATTATGTAGGATTTTTAAAACTTATTCTAAATTAAAAAAAGGTTTAACATTTAAATAAAATTTAGTTGATTTTATTAATTTTTTTTAATATTTAAATTTAATAAATAAAATAATTTTTTTAAAAAAA
>NW_021593477.1:0-249 GCF_001605985.2 Dendrobium catenatum
ACCTATTGCACACACTTAGATTTGTTTGCTAGGACAAGCGACTCTAGCTTTAGGTTAGGCCGGTGTTTATTTCCTTACTGCACTGTGACGGGATTTTTCTCTGTTTTCACTGCATGTTGGTTGTAAAATTGTTGGTGTGTTTGTTTATTTATTTTTACTGCACTCTGTGTTACGATCTGACTAACGATTAGATTATCCATAGGTTAGGAACAATCTGGATTGTTAATGCGATTTTCTGCAGGTGGCCAC
>NW_021593478.1:0-319 GCF_001605985.2 Dendrobium catenatum
AAAACTTATGAAATTAAATTCGGGACCATCCGAATTCTGATTTCAGCAAACTTATAGTTGAACATAAAGTTTCAAAAAGATGAACCCAACGACACAAAATTTGACCTAGTATGAGCCTGAATGGGTATAAATTAAAGACCTGGAGTGCATTTGGAAGGTTCAAATTACAAATTGGATGAACAAACAATTTTTGAATGTGACATGCTTGTAGACAAATTGAGTGGCTTGGCGAGACAAATCCAACGAGCCCAAGATCGTTGAATTCTGACATCATTAAGACATTCAAATACTTGATAAAAAGTCTATAATCAAGAAAGCC
>NW_021593479.1:0-471 GCF_001605985.2 Dendrobium catenatum
TACTATATTTGATCACCATTGAATTGTTATTGATTGTGGAAGTGTCATTGTTCTTGCATCCTACCCACCTTTCATCAATCTCAGGCGGGATTTGATGATTATATTTGTTGTAGATCAAATTTCCTTTATTTGTAGAAGACATATACATTTATTTTCCACTACTTTATGGTAGGATATATAGACATCCTACACTTGGTAGACTACTTGCATTCTCTTTGCAAATTACATGTTGTGTGCATAGTGGATCCTCCTATTGACCTCCAATGTCGCCTTCTTCAATCAACAGGCATTCGTAGGGATTATCGTAGGGGATTCCAACAGTATATGTAGGATTTGTTTGTTTGCAGATCAGTTTGTATGTTTGAATTTTGATGTTGATAGTTGGAGTGTCCTCTTTGAACTATTCAAACACATTATGTCTTTCAGTTCATCACATGTTGAATCCCCCAACTTGTAGGAGACAAATGCATC
>NW_021593480.1:0-298 GCF_001605985.2 Dendrobium catenatum
GTTATTTATTTATATGTACTAGTTTATTTCATATTATCGTTTTTCCCTTTATACCCTTACGGGTGGTCATGTAGTATTGTAGCCCGAAGGGCATTTAAGTCTTTTATTTCTTTTCTTTTCATGAGGCCTATTTATAGGCTAGTTGTTTTGTATTTTGGGATGATGAATTGAGAATGAAATTTCTTTATGTTCTTGTTGATCTCTTAGTGAGTTCATGAGAGGGGATTGATCTCTTAGTGAGTTCATGAGAGGAGAAACCCAAGGAGGGTGACCGCAATACCCGTCAACCTTTGGAAGA
>NW_021593481.1:0-359 GCF_001605985.2 Dendrobium catenatum
AGCCGAACCCGAACCCTAGGCTAGTATTTCGACTCGTTCTCCCTCGATACTCAATCAAATGACATAAAATTTTAAACACAAATCCTAATAGCGAAGAGCATTCATGGGGGATCAATTTTGAGTTCTAAAACGCACTTATTGAAAAGCTATTTAGCCCTATGTGTTCTAAACTAGGGTTTGCGATATACCTCAATCCACACGGTGGATTCGGGAGATCTTAGGCTCGTTGGACTCGTGGAATCGTCTAGAACAATTCTTCTCTTGAACTCCAACGCCAAAACAGCCTGTATCGGACGGGATTTGCGTCGAAAGGGTTTCACGCTCGGGTTCGCCGGACTTCTCGTCGCCGGCGACTCGAG
>NW_021593482.1:0-538 GCF_001605985.2 Dendrobium catenatum
CCATTAAGCACAGATTAGTGACTTCTTCTTCCTTTTCAATCTCTGATGAATCTGAAGCTGTGTCCGCCTAGAAGGCTCTTTGAAACTTCTTCTTGCCCTTCTTTACAATTAGTTTATCCTCTACCTTCTCCTTGCTAGGAGTTGCTTTGAGTTTTGGGCATTCAGTCATGATATGACTAGGTTTCCTGCACTCATAGCAATTCACATCATTTGAAACATCGGCATTTCTATTAAATTTACCTCTATTCCAATGCTAGCGTCTCTTTTGCTTCCTCTTTAGAAAGCTTCTAAATTGTTTAGTCATCAATGTGATGTCATCTTTATCCTCAGGTTGTGAGTGTTCACTCTCAAACTCTTACAGAATTAGTACTATATTCTTCTCCATTCGTTGTTCACCTGCATCAATCTTTCTTTGGCTAACTCCTTGCTCGTAAGCAATTAGCGAACTAAGAATTTTATCAATAGAGTAAATGTTTAGGTCTTTAGA
Source organism: Dendrobium catenatum (assembly GCF_001605985.2). Lineage (NCBI taxonomy): Eukaryota > Viridiplantae > Streptophyta > Magnoliopsida > Asparagales > Orchidaceae > Dendrobium > Dendrobium catenatum. Next base: position 488 of record NW_021593482.1, read on the forward strand.
CTTTATAATTACAATAATTTTAGCATCATAAGAAGTAGGCAAACAACGAAG
>NW_021593483.1:0-253 GCF_001605985.2 Dendrobium catenatum
CGAACTATGAAAAAGTGAACAAAATTTTGAAATGCTTTCATTCTTCATACGATGCTAAAATTACTGCAATCATTGAATCTAAGGATTTGAACATTTACTCTATTGATAACTTACTTGGCTCTTTCATTGCTTACGAGCAAGGGGTGAATCAAAAAAATCTTGATGCAGGTGAGAAGAAGAAGGAGAAAACAATTACACTCAAGGCGCACAAATCAAATTCTGAATCTTCCGGGTCTGAAAGCGATGAAGTTTC
>NW_021593484.1:0-295 GCF_001605985.2 Dendrobium catenatum
CCGGTAAACTGAGTTCCATTGTCGGTGATGATTTTGGTTGGAATATCGAAACGATAAATTATATTCTTCCATAAGAATTGTTTGGCATTCGCTTCTGTGATCTTTGCTAAGGGCTCTGCCTCCACCCATTTCGTAAAATAGTCTACAGCCAGGATGATGAATTTTCGTTGTCCCGTGGCTATAGGGAAAGGCCCCATTATGTCGATTCCCCACTGGGCGAAAGGCTAGGGACTTTAAAGAGATGTAAGTTCTAGAGTCGGAGTGTGGGTGAGGTTGGAATGCAATTGGCAGTTCA
>NW_021593485.1:0-253 GCF_001605985.2 Dendrobium catenatum
CTATAAAATTGACTTTAATTTTGAAAAAGAAAAGCATTTTATTGATTGAAAAAGATTCAAGCTATATCGAGCATAGCATTTCTTAAGGAAATGCACATTGACAGGAAACATTGTGTGATTTTTTTTTTATAATAAACTAGTTGATATGATCGCCCTTCATAAAATGTCTCCATGATGATGGGTCCTTCCCATACTTGTTCAAACTTCCCACCAATTTTTTGGTGAGCTAAGGTAGGCCTCTAAAGAGCTATGA
>NW_021593486.1:0-339 GCF_001605985.2 Dendrobium catenatum
TAGCAAAAATGGAACCGGTAATCTTAGACGTCACCTCAAAAATTGTAAGAAAAGAAATATGCGTGATATAGGACAGTTGATTTTACAAACCAACACTGAATCTTCAATATCTATGTTTGATGACAAGTTTGATCATGTTGTATTTCGTGACTTGTTTACTGCTTCTATCATCATGCATGATTTACCCTTTCAATGTGTAGAATGGGTTGGACTTCGAGCAGTTTTGTTATATCTTCGTCGTGACTTGCAATTAATTTCTAAAAACACTGCTAGAAATGATTGCAAAAGATTATTCCTTAAGAAGAAGATTAATTTAATGGAACAGTTATCTACAAACAC
>NW_021593487.1:0-276 GCF_001605985.2 Dendrobium catenatum
CCTTCTATAAGTGGCAGCAAACCTATCAATTCTTCCCAGCAGGCTTTATCTGTACTAGTAATACAAACACTTCGAGTGAGTGCGAGAGGGAGAGAGAGGAAGCCATGGATTCCCCCAACAAACTCCCAGCTCTTTTGCTCCTCTTCAACCTCTTCACATCCTCCTTCACCACACTGTTCGCCGGCGCCATCGTAGACCCAGCCTGCAGCTCCTTCTCCGACCAGCACAAGTCTCACCACCACCCCAAAGACCCCCACCACCCCAAAGACCCCCACC
>NW_021593488.1:0-612 GCF_001605985.2 Dendrobium catenatum
CTTAAAGTGTTTTCCATTGAAGTGCACCAATATGATGGGGAGAGATTATAGATGAAGAATGGAGGCACATTATGTAAGTGCCATCTTTTTAGAAGAGGTATGGTTCTTTTTTGTTTCATTCTTTTTCTTCTAGAAATAGCTAGATAACTTGCATTTTTCTCTACATTTTAATCATTTATGATTTTGGATAAGTGTGTTAAGCTCTAATTTTAAGAGATTATTTCTATGATTTAGCTGAGAAGATTATCTCTACTCATAAATGGTCACTTGCTAATATATGTTCATGATTATTTGCCAAAGAAATTGGAAAAGGCCAATAAAAGTCCTCCTACATCTTTAATAATCTTTAAGATGTCTTTAATGGAAGGTTTCCCAATATTAATTATCTATAAGAATATCTACATTATTGACACAGGTTAGAAGCTATGTAAGGTCATATATGCCTTCAATAGCAAAGTGTGTTGTCAATTTGATGAGTGGTGGTTGAAGTTGTTTAACAAGGTAGAACAGTTAAGCATTTTTTTTTTCTTATTCAAGAATAAATAGGGCTTTTTAGAGTAGCGGAATTATTTTACACCTATTACATGTTTGGAAGGTGATGGGAATGATATG
>NW_021593489.1:0-251 GCF_001605985.2 Dendrobium catenatum
CATTGACAATGAATTGACTGTACAATGAAACTAACGATTTAAAAAAAAAAAACCATCAATGCTGGTTTCATGCCAGGACGAAAAAAAAGGATTTTTTTTTACATCAATGATTTGTGCCCCCACATCATAAAATTCTTGGCTCCGCCCCTGAATTTCTCTCTAACATAAAATATATACATATATACATTTTGAGAAAGCCCGTTTAAAAATGGATTTTTTTTTTATTATTGTTCCGAAACTTTGGATAAAGT
>NW_021593490.1:0-201 GCF_001605985.2 Dendrobium catenatum
ACCAAACGCATCTTATCTGTCTGTTGCAGAGAACCAAGAACAAAAACACTCCTTGTACAATCTGATAATTCGAAACAAATAAAATGCTTGAAACTGTGCTGTGGAAGGAACCCACTGGAATTACTTAAAAGAGCAACAAAGCCTGTTAAATCTGTAATCCAACAAATACATTCTAAAAACTCTCATTGCACCAAATAAAAG
>NW_021593491.1:0-329 GCF_001605985.2 Dendrobium catenatum
TTTCTAATTTATTTTTTTGTCATTTAAGCAGGGAATAAGGAGTGGAACCGTTTTAGGAGAAATTCCTGCGATGCATATGAACGAGGAGTTAGAGGAGGGATGGCAAAGAGTCCCTCTTCTTCTTATGAGGTGTGAGCTTTGCTAAGGGGGGGAAAAATTGAGTGAGAATATTCTTATTAAGATATAATTATGATAAACTTAAAATATTTAAATTTAATTTATTGTGAATGTATTGCATTCATCTAAAATTAAATTTAAATATTTTAAAATTTATTATAATTAAATTATAATTAGAATATTCTCTCTTAATTATTCTCTTTTGAAGGGAA
>NW_021593492.1:0-1260 GCF_001605985.2 Dendrobium catenatum
TTGATATGACATAAAGACTTTGATCATTATAAATACAAGATATATTTGCTGTAGCAAGGTTAGAAAAGATCTTAATTGCATATTTCATTCGTTAATTTGAGATAGACTTTTGATTAGAAAAGAAAATTGTGCCACTAAAATAGGTTAGAGAAAGAGATACAATCAAGGGTATATTTTTAAACTTCAATAGATTAAGAGATGTAAAATATTGACTACAAATTTTCAAAAGCAAAGACAAGGCATACGATATCATTTTTGCGATGATTTTAAAAACCAAATCTAAAATAAAAATCGAAAGCACAACAATCCAAACAAAAACTAAAAATTAAAGCAAAGAAGAAAAAATAACAAAACAAAGAGCAAAAAGTACAAAGACAAAAGAAACGCAATTAAAAAGATAAAGTTCATGCATTTATGTCAATCACACCCAATCTGGTCCTTAAAGAGCTGAAAGTGTCGAAGGCCAGTGGTTTAGTAAAGATGTGAGGTAGTTGATTTTCAGTTGTCACATGATGTAACTCAATGTCTCCCTTAGTTTCATGATCTCTAATAAAGTGATGTCTAATGTCAATGTGCTTAGTCCTTGAATGTTGGATAAGATTCTTAGAAATGCATATGGCACTAGTGTTGTCACAAAAGATTGAGATGGTGCCTACAGGTAATCCTAAATCCAAAACCTGTTGTTTCAACCAAATGACTTAGGCCACATAACTTCCAAGAGCAATGTACTCAGCTTCAGTAGTGAAAAGTGCAACAGAGTTTTGCTTTCTACTTGACCATGGGACCAAAGATTGTCCTATGAATTGATAAGTTCCAAAAGTGCTTTTTCTATCCACCATACATCCTGCAAAATCAGAGTAAAAAAAATCCAATAATCTCAAAAGAAGTGTTGTGCCTAGTGTACCAAATTCCTAAGCCTTGGATCCCCAAAAGGTATCTAGATATTCTCTTAACTTCAGTCAGTTGGGATTCCTTAAGGTTAGCTTGAAATCTAGCACAAAGACAAACACTAAACATTATATCAGGTCGGCTAGCAATCAAGTAAAGTAAAGATCCAATCATGCCTCTATATTTCTTATGATCAATAGTTCTTACCACTTGGGTCCTTATCCAATGGAACACTAGAAGTCATGAGAGTATTAATTGGCTTGGCTTTATCCATCTCATACTTTTTCAAAATGTCCTTTATGTATTTTGATTGATTTAAAAAGGTTCCATCATCTAATTATTTTATACTAAACCCTAAAAAGTAGGATAACT
>NW_021593493.1:0-643 GCF_001605985.2 Dendrobium catenatum
TCATAACTTAAATAGAAGATCTCAAAACGAGCTTATTAATGCAAGTTGCCAACATTATCGTCCAGGATGATAGGCATATCGTCCTGTATGATTAGTTCAATTTCAGCTCATCAACCCGAGACAATTTGGGTCGATCAAAAGAAACTTGGTTACATCATCCTGGCCGATCTCACGATCATCCTGAATGATTAGTTTAAAACCGATTTCAATCATCCTGATCATCGCCCTAAATAGATTCTGGCCGATGTAAATCGTCCAGGCAATCATCCTGGCCGATCTTAGGATCATCCCGGACGATGTGATCATATCAATCAGCCATTAGTGCTTTCCAAAGAAACCAGATTAATTTAGGCATAATTTAGTTAGATCATCCTGGATAATGTGTATATCGTCCTGGCTGATTTCCTAAAGTAATGAATACCTAATCTGATCATGGCGGCTGATTCTTTATGAATCGAGCTTATCATCCTGACTGATACAAGTATCATCCAGGCTGATTAACATATGACAGCTTCCTTAATGAGGAAGCTCTAATTAGGGTTTCTATTTTTGGACAGATCATCCAGGACGATATCGTCCTGGACAATGTTATCAAAAATAAAAATCTTTAGGGAATAATAAAAAATCTTCCAAGTTACAAATC
>NW_021593494.1:0-315 GCF_001605985.2 Dendrobium catenatum
ACATGATGATATTCGTCGTTATTACCAAATAATACCTTGCAATACCGAGCAAAATCCGAGTTTTTTTGGCGGTGGGAGGACGCATCTCTACGTCAGGTGGGAGGACGCTATAATTTTTCATGGGGGGGGATAAAAAAAGAGGATCCAAATGAAAAAAAAGGAAAAGAAGAAAAATAAAAAAAAAGAAGAAAAAGAAAAGAAAAAGAAGAAAAAGAAAAAAAAAAGAAAAAGGAAAATTTCAAATAAAAAGAGAAATTTTTGTGTATTTTTTATCGTCAACATCACCGCCAATCCCTCGTTGTGCAGGTAGAAGTG
>NW_021593495.1:0-1437 GCF_001605985.2 Dendrobium catenatum
ATATCCTAAATATAATTATTTCAATTTCATGTATAAAATTATAAAAAAAAATCAAAATTTCTTTGAAAATATTTTATATCAGTACTCTTTCAAAGATCTATATTCTTAAATCTTTATTAGGAATATTAAAAAGAATATATAGTTGATGATAAAAATAAATTACTTTGAATAAAAAATATATTTTAGAAAATTTAAAAAATAATTTAAGAAACTTCACCCCTTTTTTTATAATAGAATTTTGAGTTTCAAGAAATCAAATCAGACCTTATAGTAATTTATTTATGTAAGAAATTCCTTCTATTATTTCTTTCTCTGAAACACATTTGTCACATATTTTGATTTGATTGCTTTGGCATTCATGCAAAGCAGTTCAAAACTATAAATGCAGGAAGCATTGGAAGATGTGAAGTCCCTTTCAGAGCTTTTATTTGCATGCAGATTTGGTGAAGCCTAAATAAGTCCTTCCCTAATTTCCTCCCTTCTTGTCATTAAGATATTGCTCAGTTGTTAGGGTTTTTAGAGTTAGCCCACATTCATTTCTCTTTTACTTGACCTAGTAATGAAAACAAAATCATGATAGAATCTTTTGATATAAATTATATTATGACGGATTATCCCTGACGATACGGTCCTATGGTCAAGACGTACGCTCACTCAATTTTCAGTAGAAGAGATTCAAAACATACTATCGATTGATTTATATGATGGATTATACCCAACGATGTGGTCCTATGGTCAAGATGCTCACTCCCCTTAATGTAACGGAGATTCAAAACATACTAACAGATTTTTATGACGAAATATATATACCCGACGATGCGGTTCTACGCTCACTCTCCCTTAAAGTAGCGGAGATTCAAAACATACTAACGATTGATTTTTATGATGGATTATACCCGACGATGTGGTCCTATGGTCAAGACGCTCACTCCCCTTACAGTAGCAAAGATTCAAAACATACTACGACAGATTTTTAATTACCGTTGTGATATATTCGCTTACCAGCCCTTAAAAAAAAGATGAGCTTAAAATCGTTTGATTTGTATTGATATTAGTGTTATGAATATGAAATTTATATTGTACTAATCTTAAATAAATCTGATGCATCTTAAGCTCTTCTTAATACAATTTGTATATGTTATTAACAATTAAAAAGTTATTTTCCTTCTATGTTGGAAAAGTTATTTTTCATAGTTAGATTTGCTTTGATGTTAGTGTGAGGAATGAGAATTTTATATTGTACTAATCTTAAAGTAAATTTAATGTATTTTAAGCCTATCATGATACAATTTATATGTGTTATTTGTTCTTAAAAGTTGGGTGAAATAGTATTTTTCATACTTTTTTTCTGTTATGTTGGAAGTCCTACTTTTCATAGTTTTGGATCGAAAGAAATCCCGTGATAGGGACTGAAGCATGATGGTGTTTACCTTTGGC
>NW_021593496.1:0-736 GCF_001605985.2 Dendrobium catenatum
TACCTTTGTCTGATTAGGATTGGCTAAACTCCTTGATTTTGTGGAACTCTAAAGTTTAATTATTTGAGAACTTCTCATATTATGCCTTGATAAAAAAAGAAATTAAAAAAAAATAAAATTCAAAAATATTCATTTTTTTATTTTTTATTTTCATTATTTTTAGCTTTCTATTACTGTGTTTTTATTTTGTTTTATTTTTGAGGGCCTTATTCATCACCATCTTTTCCTTGGATTCAAATTCCTTGTCACATCATCCTGGTTGATACCTATATCGTCCTAGACGATTAGACAAAATCTCTTCAAATTCCATCTGCTGACCTTTTCTGTGCTTGCTATAACTCATCGTCCTGGACGATACGATATCTTCCTTGACGATCTGATCGAACTCTGTTGCAATCATGATGATAGTCCTAGCTGATAGAATATTTTGTTTGGCCGATGCATTTTATGTGCATCGTCCTGGCCGATACACTGGATCGTCCTGGATGATTCATGTGTCAGCACAATTAAATCCTTAAAAATCAGCCACGGACGATCCATTATTGGACAATCGGCCTAGCCGATCCACTGTTCGTCCTGAACGATACACGTGGCAGAGCTTTAAAATGTTTTAACTTTGGCCAGTATGATCAATTATTGTGCATCGTCCTGTACGATACACCTAATCATCCCGGACGATCTGCTTTTTTAGCGGTCATTCGAATTGCCTCCTCGGGATGATTGCCTGTGTCTAATC
>NW_021593497.1:0-496 GCF_001605985.2 Dendrobium catenatum
CCATTATTGGACAATCGGCCGGGCCGATCCACTGTTTGTCCTGGACATTATACGTGGCAGTGATTTAAAATATTTTAACTTCAACCGGTACGATCAATTATTGTGCATCATCCTGGACGATACACTTAATCGGCCCGGACGATCTGCTTTTTCAACGGTCGTCCGAATTGACTCCTCGGGCCGATCGCCTGTGTCTAATCGGCCTGACCGATATCTGATCGGCCCAGACGATCGGAACGCCTTTTTGACCAATCAGCCTATACATAATTATTGAGCCCTATCGGCCTGGACGATTCTGCGATCGGCCAGGACGATATGGCCATTTCTTTAAATTTTGGCCGTTCCAGCCATATTTTTTTCACTCTCCTCCCTTTATCCTCTTGTGTTTTCTTGCTAACTCCTCTCTATGGCTGGTGGGAAACATGTCCGACAAACTTCTTGGAGTTCTTCAAGGGCTAAGATTGACCCTCATTTCAGGGAAGCAGAAGATGAAGCC
>NW_021593498.1:0-411 GCF_001605985.2 Dendrobium catenatum
AATACCTCTCCACCTTGTGGATCCACTCATCCACATTTCCCTCTTCGAAAACTGGCATTTTCAGCTTTCTGGCCCTCGTGTCCACCCCGTATGCCCTATTCCCCCCATGGCCTCCTCTGTCCCAGGCAATGGGGTCTTCCCAAGTTCCTCTCTCTCCATATCGGGGCTCATCATCCCTCCTCGGCCGCCGATAGCCATCTTCCCCTCGCGCCCCGCCATGGTGGTTATGGATCCCCCATGACCGGTCCACTGGGTCAGGCCTCCGGCGACGCCAATCATCCTCTCTTTCTTCCCTGAAGTCTCTCCTTCTTTCATGCTCTTCCCGCCTGATGGACTCCCGATGCAGCATCCTTCCGTTGCTGTCAAGCAGTTCTACCTCCTCTTCCTCTTCCGGATTTACCTTCCCCTTGC
>NW_021593499.1:0-572 GCF_001605985.2 Dendrobium catenatum
TACAAGGCAAAATTTACATAAATTCACATATATAACTTTCTAAGAAAAATAAAATTTTCTAATAATTTATAATATCAAAAGTTTACATTATTAACTTATAATTTCTTAACATATAACATAATTTTTTTATTTATGTTGAAAAATTAATTTATGTTGTAAACAAATAAAGCAATTTCATTATTTGAGAGCAGTAATGTTGTAACATCTCCTCCAGAATTCGAATTCCAGTGGAGTAACGTCACTTTGATTAACCAGGAACCGATGAGCAAGCCATTACTGCTTTGAAACAACAGAACCAAAATATGTCCTACTTCAGAACTTTTATTTGGTCTGGTGAACGTACGTAGAGCTACGTTCGGCCGGCACAGGCACAAAACGAGAAATACCAAGCAAATACCGAACAATACCAACAATAACGAGGAATACCGCTCTGTGAAGACAAAATACCGAGCAATACCGAGCTTTTCTAAAAAAAACTCGGTATTTTTTTGGGATTACTCAATATTGCTCGGTATTGGTCTTCACATAGCGGTATTCCTCGTTATTACTAGGGCTGCAAACGAACCGAGCCG
>NW_021593500.1:0-217 GCF_001605985.2 Dendrobium catenatum
AAACACTAAGCCATAAAATATAACTTTTTTCATTAAAAAAAATTGTGGACATGTAAATGGCCTCTTAGAGGGGAGAAATTATTGTGTGCGGAATCCGAATGCACTGGGCTCTGGAGTGCATCCGCTGATGTGGCAAGCGGATATTGGAATCCGAATACATTCGAATTCCGCACACAATACTTTCTCCTTAGAGGGGGCCGGGTTAGCTATCACATAA
>NW_021593501.1:0-262 GCF_001605985.2 Dendrobium catenatum
ATGTCAATCTCCCCCAATCTGATCCTTAAAGTGCTAAATATGTCGAAGGCCAGAGGTTTAGTAAATATGTTAGCTAGTTGATTCTCAATCGCCACATGGTGTAACTCAATGTCTCCATTAGTCAGATGGTCTCTAATAAAGTGATGCCTTATGTCAATATGCTTAGTTCTTAAATATTGGATAGGGTTCATAGAAATGTAGATGGCACTAGTGTTGTCATAAAGAATTGATATGGTGCCTACAGGTAATCCTAAATCCAGTA
>NW_021593502.1:0-275 GCF_001605985.2 Dendrobium catenatum
GCTAATATATATGAGTTTTTCCATATATTTTTAATTTTAAGCGGACAAACTATCTCCATCTTTTAAAATATTCTTTCAGTTAAAAAACTTGCAAAATAAAATAACATAAATCATACACAAACTTATTTTTAAAATATAATAATTAGGCTTCCACTCTAAGTAGAATATCAAATCATAACCCTAATGTAGAGCAATTTTAGGTCATAATATTTTGATAAAATATTAATTAAAAAATCTTAAAATTATTTAGTTTTTAAAAATAAATACAATATATT
>NW_021593503.1:0-566 GCF_001605985.2 Dendrobium catenatum
TTGGCTCTATTGAGACACATGAGCAACGAAAGAAGAAAAAAAAGAAGGAGTAGACACTTAAAGAAGTTGATCAATCAAAGGCAACAATTAAAGATGATAAGATACTATATTCTCAAAATTTTTGTGGAAGAGGATGAGGAAGAAGAGGTCGTGTTTATGGAAGACAATTTGAAGAGGAGCAGTCAAATCAACAAAATTGGCGAGGTCGAGGACTAGGTTGTGGAAGAGGCGGTCGGCTAAATCATTCAAATGTTGAATGTTATACATGTGGCAAGTATGGTCACTATGAAAAGGACTGCAACTCTAAAAAATATTACAATTGTGGAAAATTTGGACACTATGTAAGAGATTACTATGGTGAAAAGAATGTTGAGGATAATAAAAATCTTGTAACAAAAGAAGAGGTGAAAAATTGGCTTCTCATGATAGCTCATGATGAAAAGAAGAGTAGTGAAGAGACGAGTTAGTATCTTGACATTGGTTCTAGTAACCATGTGTGCGGGCATAAACATTTGTTCAAAGAAATGCCGGTCGTTGAGGATGGGTATGTTTCATTTGGTGATGCA
>NW_021593504.1:0-288 GCF_001605985.2 Dendrobium catenatum
CTCCTATTGACCACCTCAGTCTGGCCATCTGTCTGCGAGTGGTAGGCGGTGCTCCTTTTCAGAACTGTTCCTTGCAACTTGAACAACTCCTTTCAAAAATGGCTAAGGAACACCTTATCTCTGTCTGACACGGAATCCTCCGCCTCCTATAGACCAGCGGCTGGAGATGCCGCTGGTTCTGGTTCTAGACCGGTTCGCAGAGAACCGGTCTAACAGAGTCAATGTGAATGAGCATTAGCTTCGTTGCTTGAACATGCTTGGTGCCATCCATATTAGGTGCTACAATCA
>NW_021593505.1:0-350 GCF_001605985.2 Dendrobium catenatum
CAGGTATGATTGGAAATTTCAAAAACTTTTTAATAGATAATGTGCTATTGATTGAAGGCTTAAGAATAATCTGTTAAGTATAAGTCAGCTATGTGATAAGGGCTATAATGTGAAATTTTTACCTACTAGCTGCATATTAAGCCTAAATGGAAAAGAAGTCTTAAATGAAAAAAGGGTTAACAATGTTTACATACTAGATTTGAATTCTATTCTATCTCCTACTGCTTTTTGTTTAAAAACTGTTTCTGATGAATCATGGCTTTGGCATAGGAGACTTTGTCATTCTAGTATGAAAAAACTTAGGAGAATTACCAAAAAGAACTTAGTCAGAGGTATACCAAAACTAGACT
>NW_021593506.1:0-203 GCF_001605985.2 Dendrobium catenatum
TAAAATAAAAAGACTAATGGTTATTATATAAAAATATTGTATGAATAAATTATTTAAAAAATATGTTTGTTGCATGCTAAATTTTTGAAATAATAGAGAAATAGTTTTACATTATAGCATTATACTGAGATCTTTCACATATGCTTATAAAGGAGAAAGATAAATAAAAAAATTAAATTTTATGTAAAAAATTCAAAGAGGGT
>NW_021593507.1:0-331 GCF_001605985.2 Dendrobium catenatum
AAAGCTTTATGAATATCTAATTTTGAGCAAAAGATTTTATCTTTTCTCAAACAATTAAAATCTCTCAATAATTCAGAAGCAAGGATAATACTATCCATAGAAATCCTTTTTTTTCCTTTTTTTAATAAAACCAGACTGATTATTATCATGAATAATAGAAGGCTTTACACCCTGCATTCACTACAGGAAATTCAGGCATTACCGACGGTCTTTTCTGGTTGTTCCTATTAGATTTCTGACAATTTTGTAAATCAATTTGTTAGAAATAATATTTTGGTGCTAGTTGAAAGACCTAAGAACTAGAGTGTGATTAGAACTAAATGGGCTTTCA
>NW_021593508.1:0-298 GCF_001605985.2 Dendrobium catenatum
GTCCAGCCGCTTATGTCGGGTTTTCCCGCATCCACTCCTACCCGGCGACGTGCACTTCGTCGCTTTCGCTGACTTTGGATCGAACTGTTCATTTGAATTCTATTCCTTATTTGCCTCTTACTTTTGCTGGTGATCGGGCATTGTGATGAATCCCCGTACCTCTCCTACGAAATCGCTTGCTATGGATTTTCCTCCTGCATATGTTCCTCGATATTTCGCTGAGGCTATTAGTGGGAAGATGGAACCTCATCTTGCTTCATCTCTGTGTTTATTCATATGTTTTCAGCAAGGTTCTTTT
>NW_021593509.1:0-960 GCF_001605985.2 Dendrobium catenatum
AAAGGACCCAAATTTTCTCATGCAAAGAGACCTTTAGTTGTTGTTTTGACCTGAAAGAGCCAAGAGGAGAGGGAGAGAGAGTGAGGAACTTGTGAGGGGGTGTTTATGAGAGGGATTCATAAAGGTTGCTCCAAGCAAGGTTCAAGACGTCTTCTCCAGTCTTTATCCTTCATCCTTGGGGGTTCAAGGGAGGTAAGCTTCAGCAATTGGTCGAGGTTCTCTGCGTGCTTCAGGAGGAAGCAAAAGGAGTTGGGTTCTCTACTTACTTCAGGAGGAAGTAAAAGGAGTTGGGTTCTCTGCATACTTCAGGAGGAAGCAAAAGGAGTTAGGTTCTCTGCCTGCTTTAGGAGGAAGAAAAAATAGTTGGGTTCTCTGCCTCACCAGGGTTGACATAAAGGTATTTTTGTGAGGGCTTCTCCACCTTGCTGTGGGAGAAAAAGGAGAGTCACTTTTGTAGTGCAATACTCGGAGGGCGCCTCCGGGGAGTGGACGTAGGTCGAGTTGATCAAACCACTGTAAATTCGGTGTGATCTTTCTTTGTTTTGATTTCCGTATTTATTTTTTTACACTTTGATTTTTGTGGTGATTTTGGTATGTGATTGTGCTTTGATTGCAAGAAGATTTTTTAAAATACCAATTCATCCCCCCTCTTGGTTAGCCTCGGGCTAGTTCTTAAGGGCTTAACATCCCTAACTAACTTTTAAGTGGTATCAGAGCGGGATTCATAAAAACTAAGTTTGAAAAATTTTTGAATTTTGATCCATGGCTAACAACGATAACCGTAATATAACGGAAGGATGTTCTATAATACGATCACCTTTGTTTGATAATCTTCATTTTAATTTTTTGAAAACTCGCATGTCTTTTTTTTTAACAATCAATTTACTATCGTATGTTGATTCTTATTAAAGAAGAATATTCTCCACCTTCTCGTGAACTTAATGGAATTAAAACTAAAGT
>NW_021593510.1:0-854 GCF_001605985.2 Dendrobium catenatum
TCAAGAGGGCCTAACATCCCTAACGAACTTTCAGTCACAACAACATTAGGTTTCATAAGATCTAATTCAAACGAATGAGAAATAGTCAGTTTAGATTAAACTTTCTCTTTATGGAGATTGGGGTGCAACTCAAAGCAGTTGTTCAAGCCATGGCCATCCATCTTGCAATGAGAACCAAAAATAGGTAAATTTTCAAATTCCACATTTGAAAGTACCCTTTCAATTCCTAGCCAATCCAAATTTCATTAGTATATTTCTTAGAGATATCCAATTTGACAAGAACACAAGCTACAGATAGTCTAGTAAGAGAGGTTGTAGCTTGATCGGTCTGGAAGGGTCTACCAAATATCGAAGCTAAACTAAAAGGTATATTAGAGTTAAAAAAATGGAGATGCAAGTTAGGGAAAGAAAGCTAAATAGGAGCGATCGGAGATTCCTCCCACACATCAAAATTTAGAGTCCATTTCAATAATCTTATTTGACAGACTTAGATATAATAGGAATTTCTCGAGAAAATTTAACTATAATTAAGATCATTATTCAGTTGAAACATGATATGCTGAGGATCTAACAAACTGACGTTTAAGGTTCCGGACAACTTGAGATTCACAAAAAACATGCAGATAACATCAAGTTAGGCCTCCTCAAAATGAACTTACCGACCAAAGTAAGAGCAAAGGGCGCAGTAAAATTTATAATAACAAAGTCATCAAACAATAATGCAGAGCATCCGTTAATGCATGAATGCACAAAAGAAAATTTAGAAGAACTAGATGAAGAATCAGATAAAACCTCCTTAAAAATATATTTTTCCCATCAGGAAAAGAAGATGGAGTTGGGATAGATTACGCTGG
>NW_021593511.1:0-260 GCF_001605985.2 Dendrobium catenatum
CCTTACACCAAAATTTATTCGGGGGCGCTGCCCCGCGAACCCCGCAAGGGGGTGCCGCTCCCTTGGACCCCCTACATATCTGCAAAGCGAACAATGATCAAGGATATGAAACAATTAGGGGTAAAGGGACACTGCCCCTAGAACAATTTTTGATTGTAAAGATATTTATGAAAAAAAATATCTACACTTTTACTTATAAAAATAAATCTAATATAAGTATAGTAAATTCTAGTGTGTTTAAAAAAGGGTTAGATCATATA
>NW_021593512.1:0-202 GCF_001605985.2 Dendrobium catenatum
CTTGTAGAGCGACGAGCAACCACTGAAGCGCGCTTTTTTTAGCGCGATGGGAGGAAACTCGTCGCGGTGCTTGCAGCAATACATGTAATCCTTGTGCGCTCTTTTCTTAGTGTGGCTGAATAAAATTAAGTACATATGTACGTGCCTCAGTGTCTGCGGGGAAAGAATTGTGCATTTTAGACAAATACCCCTGAAGACCCAT
>NW_021593513.1:0-360 GCF_001605985.2 Dendrobium catenatum
CTCAAACATGGGCATATTTATTAACCCGCGCAACATCCCTAGACATTACGTATGTATCCATAACATGCTTATTGGGACCTATATGGGTTTTATAATCATACTTTCCCCTTTTGTGTACCTATGTGTATATATATTATAGTACATGTGTGAGGATATTTTTATAATTATTTGTTGAGCCTTTATCGACTCTTATTTATCTTCTTAGGAGGATCAAGTTTAAATTTAGATTCATCATTTAACCCGTGCAGCAATGTTAGCCGTCACGTGTGTACCCATAATATGCTCGTCTGGGCCCATGCGAGTGTATGAATGCACTTACCCCTCTTATATATGTTTATGTATATAAACTATGGTGCATGT
>NW_021593514.1:0-340 GCF_001605985.2 Dendrobium catenatum
ATTGGGTCGTGACACTCTTATAACTTCTTGTCTATAAGAACTATCACATCTTTGATCTATATCCATATGTAAGACTTAGTAACACCATTTTTAATTGCTTTGAGGAAGTTTTCATGCGATTAATTTAATATAATATGAGCACCACGGTGATATACTCGGAACCTCATCAACGAATATGAATAACTTTATTTTACCTATTCTTTATATTTTTATTAGTTATGATTATGCATATATGAAACTTCCTCTATTGAAGAATATCAAATAAATTTATTCGATTTTCTCTTATGATTTATCTCTTGAGTCAATATAAATTCCATCATCATCTCCTATATTATATTGG
>NW_021593515.1:0-730 GCF_001605985.2 Dendrobium catenatum
TTCCGCTATTTGATCTCAATTGAACAGTGCAACGCCAATATTGGTCACACTGTTCACTTGCGCCATTTCTTTATCTCTACCGAACTCGTTTGAGAAAGACGGGAAAGAAACGAACAATGATTTGAGGGCAAAATAACGTTCCACTAGAGATGAATCACGGCACTTATTGATTTTACTGCATTTTACAGTGAAAAATGAGAGTTTCGGTTGGAGATGCCCTAAGAATTGTAATATAACTATTGATTTACCCCATATGATTGAACATTTTGTAGTCATTTCACAGCCTAACAACATAATTTTTCTAACAGATAAATATATGAATTATATATATATATTTCCATGTTTCAATGCTAGTGCTTAAACATAATGAATTATCTAACAATAGAGCAAGATATCAAAGATATTTTATAAAGTTCAATAGCTTAAGACCATAGTCCACACCTAAATCTTCCCCTTGCTTGGGAGTCCATTAGCCCATCTTTCACTAGCTAGACAACTAAAACATCTAACATTATAGAAATACCAAAACAAAATGGTCCAATACTTTTGAAATGATCTAAAGTTATCACCACTACATAATTTAAACAATATATACTAAATTTAGATTGAAATTACAACAATATTAAATAACTTACAAATTTTTTTCTAAGAAAATTTGGAAAAATAACCAAAAAAAGGGCTTCAAGTAAGCTCACACTTGTATCATTCACCTAAGAAGTCCTCCAAATAA
>NW_021593516.1:0-337 GCF_001605985.2 Dendrobium catenatum
GTGCCCGATCAAGATAATTTTTGTGATGCCGTATCAACCTTAATCGCCTTTTTTCACTTGAGTGAAGAAGAGTCAGCATTGTGAGAGATCTTCAGTAACCATTGGAGTAATTCTTTTAGCCAAAACTTCAGGAAAGAATAGGAATGAAAGTTTAGAGATCTTTAGAATAAATGAACTTTGAATTCTTTTCTCAGACTTGAAGATTCAAACACTTAATAGGCATCCTGATTCCTGAAGGAAAATTTTCCAATTAACGTGCAATGAAGCTCTATAATCAAAAGAAGTAGCGGATAACAAAAGTAATACATGCCTCATAATTCCTGTACAAGATTTCAAT
>NW_021593517.1:0-569 GCF_001605985.2 Dendrobium catenatum
TCGTACAGATGAATACGTGTTCGTGTCGGCACGATCATAACTTATATCGTTTTAATGACAGTTGAAACCGTCCCCTACATCGAACCGACATGTGTTCGTCTAGACGAACCAAAGGTTCGTACAGATGAAGTTCATATTAATAACTGTCTTATCCATTCAACTTCTCTATTCATTCATATTGTTATTTGAAAAATATTTCATCCCGGACGATCGTGACGATCATAGAGACGAAGTACATTAAAACTGCATTTAAATCGGTTCAAAATCCCATAATTTGGCATACTACACAAATCGTCCCGTATGAAACGATTTCGTCCTGGACGATGATGACTTAAAAAAAAAATTTTGCACTCAAACAAAAAAGAAACTATAATTCAAAAACAAAACAAAACAAAATAAATACCGAAAACAACGATGAACATAGACTCTAAAAGGAAAAATCACACAAATAAAATCGTAAACACATAAAAAAAATTTAATTAATAAACAAGCATCAATGTTGCAAGAACATTTTTATTTAAGCATTTAAATTAATCACACCAAGCCTTGTTCTTAATGCACTGAAAATA
>NW_021593518.1:0-246 GCF_001605985.2 Dendrobium catenatum
GATCCTCCTCTCGAATTGAGGATCAATTGTATCTTGCCATTTTTTGTTTTCCTTTCATCAAATAATACAAATTATCTACTGTTTTCATGGTTTTGTGCGGACTTTTGTGAAAAATTCTCGTTGTTTTCCAAAGATTGATAGAAAATACACGTAGATCTCAAATAGAAATCTAAGAAGTAAATTTCAAATCTTTAAATCCATTTCCCTCCTGTTGACTCGTAAACTGAAACAAAAAAAAGAGAAAAA
>NW_021593519.1:0-229 GCF_001605985.2 Dendrobium catenatum
AGAATTTTCCCTTAAGTTTGAGGGGTACATTTCTATATAGAAATAAGCCGCCGGAAAATTTTGTAGGAAACAAGCCGTCAAAAATCGCTGGAAATCCGCCGGAAAACTGACCGCCGGAAAGCCGCCGGAAAATTCCGCCGGTAATAAGTGATTTTCCTGTAGTGTATCACATAATAAGCCCGATGCATTCCTTCACTTCAACCATCCAACTTGAATTCTGCTAATAATA
>NW_021593520.1:0-277 GCF_001605985.2 Dendrobium catenatum
AAATTAGCTAATCCTCGGAGATAAACAAAAATAGTAGTAAAGCTAAGAGCTATTAAACAACAATCCAAAATTTAATAATGAGAAATTTCACCTTGGGGATTATTCACTCGACTACACTAGGCTTGGCGAGAGAAGATTTTGCAACTAGAATTGAGATCATCACTAGGAAGAAGATGCCGGAAGTCTTTATCCAAGGGAAAGTAGTCGGAGTAGGTGGGGTTGGCGGATGTCCGGTGATGACCAACGACTTGGTGGAAGATGGATCTCATGATCCGCC
>NW_021593521.1:0-687 GCF_001605985.2 Dendrobium catenatum
TTATATGATTTTATTATATTGATTTGATTTCAAAAGTCATTACTAATATTTTGATTCGATGCTTTATCCAGTTTCTATACTTATTGGTATTACACATACGATGATTACTTTATAAATTTGACACTTATACTTATTTTACTATTTATGAATTCTACTACTTTGCTTACAAATTTTATTATTTTGTACTTATTTAATGATCATATGAATACTACTGTCATGATTTCATCTCTTATATACATATTGCTTCTTTATCGTACTTTGAATTCAGTTATAGGTTTTGGTAATCTGATGGACTTTTAAGCTCTTTATATATGATTAAATGATTTCATGTAAGGGCAGGGGAGCAGAAGTGTGAGACTGAATAGGATTCCTCAGGTTATGTTGCTTTTTTATTTTAGTTATTCTTTTATACTTATGAAAAAATAATTATGATATGATTGTGTGGATACTGAGTAGTGTATATGATTTTTGGGAATTGAATATATATATATATATATTGATCGATAGTTTTATTTCTACTGCTATTGACATTAATAAAAGAAATTAAGTAACTCTGGTTGTTATTTATTAAAAGATAAAAGAATAATCCTTCCAATTGAAATTCTAAGGCATCATAATGTATATAATCATTCAATCCAATTACTATATATATGAACAAATAACTGTAAAACCATATAACAATCGATA
>NW_021593522.1:0-206 GCF_001605985.2 Dendrobium catenatum
GAGCCACTATCCCATTCAAGTTGTTGATTTTTCTCACCTGTTTTGGAAGTCACTCTTCCATTCAAGTCCTTATTCCATTTATCAGTTGGGTTCATTCTCTTGGATCTTACTACATGGGATTGTTCTATAAAGTTCTTTCTCATATTGATGTCATGATAGTTTTACCTTAATTTTGCATGAGTGTATTCATCTTCCTTCCATATCGG
>NW_021593523.1:0-215 GCF_001605985.2 Dendrobium catenatum
TTTGTAGAAAAAAAAGAGCAATTTGTGAATGGGTGAAGACCCTACGAGTACCTGATGAATATTCTTCCAATCTAAGCAGGTGTGTTGACATAAGATCAATGAGATTATTCGAATTGAAAAGACATGATTGTCACATCTTCATGCAATGTCTTTTATCAACTACTTTTAGTTATTTGTCAGATCAGATTTTAAAGCCCTTGATCAAGCTAAGTGTT
>NW_021593524.1:0-364 GCF_001605985.2 Dendrobium catenatum
ACTATCACGGTTCTATTTTGTTATAATTTTATTATTATTTTTAGAATGGAAAAAAAAAATTGTAGGAGGATGTATTAGGATGGGCCTTAAAGCTTTATGTTGTACTCATCTCAAAGCAAATTTCTAATGATGTATATAACACAATGATTGTCATAATATAATATCTTAAGTTTAATGATGAGAAAACTAATATCCAAGAGAGTGAGAGCATTTGACTTAGATTTATCGGTTTTCAAATTTAAAATAGGTAAGCTCATTTATTATAGAAACACATTGAAAGGAATGTATGAGTTTTCTCCTTATCATATTTGGGGCAAAATCAATGAAATTAGATAACTTTTGATTTAAATAAAGAGAATATATT
>NW_021593525.1:0-241 GCF_001605985.2 Dendrobium catenatum
GTGTCCAAGTCTCTTTCCAATAGTTTTTGCCCAGATATAGTCCAAAATATGCAAAAGAAAAAGGAAACAAGAATCAACAAAGAATATAGGAAAATTTTCTTTGAAGATCCTCAAAGTTTTTCCAGTTAGACACTTTCAATTTAATAGCTTTTTTAATAAGTAAACTGCAGGTCTGAGGAGAAATCCAGTTACCATTAAACCGTTTGTTGTTCCTTTCAGTCCAAAGAAAGTAAACAAGTGA
>NW_021593526.1:0-922 GCF_001605985.2 Dendrobium catenatum
AATAGGGCAAATGGAGGAAATGAGCCGGGATTCTCACGTGAACCATCTCTCTCCACTTTCAACCTCTTAAGGCTAAGTCTCTGTTCCATTGAGCTCCCCATAGATTCCTCAACATCTCCCCACTTAAACCCCGGCGGTCAAAGCCGTTTCCCAGCTAGTTCCCGGTGAACCTAGTTCAAAGCCGTTCAAGGAGATCTTGCACTCGATCCAGACATTTTTGAGCCGTGGTTTCTTCTACAAAATGGAGCGTGGACAGTCTACAAATGCAACAATTCTATAAGCGGTTCAATCCGTCCAGTAAATTAATGTAAAACTCTAACCCTAATCTAAGACACCTAGGCTAAATAGCTTTTGATTAAATGCTCAAGATGCCGTAGGAATAGATCCCCAAAATTTATGTTCACTCTCTTTATTCAAGTTTAAATTTCAAAGCATTTAGTCCACTGTATCGAGCGAACGAGCAAAAAATTGATTCTAGGGCGTCATTCACGGTCTGGTTCAGGCGTGCGATTTCAAGACCGTTGATCGCTCAATCAACGGTCTCGATCGAGCTATTTCGCAGTCTGTTCCGATCGTGTATTCAATTCGGAGTCAAATCTTTCGTGCGGTGGAATCTAGACAATTGATTTGAAACAGCGGGATCAGTATCTCACCGTCTGATCCATCTCCGGGAGATAAGACCGCGTGATCTCATCTGAGCCGTGGTTTCATTTCCACGGGAGATCGAACGGTCACCGCACTGTGCTGACCTGGTTAAGTAAAAACGCGTGGGGCCCGCTGACCGCCGCCACGCCGTCACGCCGTCACCGAAGTTTGCATGAGCCAACCGCATGCTTCCATGTGGCCTCCTCTGCCTGATTTAATTAAAGAGTTTTAAATTAGTTTTAAATCTACTTTAATTACATAAAATTTAAAAATTAAT
>NW_021593527.1:0-201 GCF_001605985.2 Dendrobium catenatum
AATTCCTTAGTCTGCTACCACATAAAATCAAGCACACTATAGGTACATATATTTGATTTTTATATATCCACAATTATGATTTATTAATTAATACATAGTGTGTCATATTTTTTTTATATTGCTATTGGCCAATACAGACTTTTATATTATTTTTATATTATTACTTGTAAGGAGCCTTTCATAAGATTTGGGGAAGAAATA
>NW_021593528.1:0-308 GCF_001605985.2 Dendrobium catenatum
GCCACTTGGAATGTCATTTCTAAAGCTTGGAAGAAAAGGGATTTTGGTACTAATGCTGAAATACTTCAAAGAAAGCTGAAAAGATCTTTAAAATCTCATTATTATTGGAACAAGAACAAATGCAAAGAACTTAATTCCTTAAAAGAGGAATTGAAGAAGGACATCCTACAACTTCAAATTGAAGAATCCAGTTATGGTGGTTTAACGGCTGATAAATTGAAATCTTTAAGGAGTAAGGTCCATGAACTTAATGTGACTTTAAGAAGACTATCTACTTGGTGGAATCAAAGGGCTAAGGTAAAATGGCA
>NW_021593529.1:0-360 GCF_001605985.2 Dendrobium catenatum
TACTTCTTGTGTCAGCCTATCATCAAATGATTGTTTAAGCCCTTAATTTAAAAATCATAAATTTGAATATAGAGATAGAGATGTGTGAATATTATGCTTTCATATTTAGCATATTTAAAAAATATTATTATAATCTGTGTTATACATAAATCAATTAAATTTGAGGTAATGTTATTATCTTTATTTGGAAAAACTTTATATTGATTTATCTCATCAAATATTTTTTGTCATGAATGTGTTGATTTTATTTTTTAATTATTATATGTCAAATCAGAAAAATATGTATAAGATTACAGGGTATATAATTTTTAAAAGAGTAATTATCTGCTTCCCCACCTATAATAAAATTCTTAATAAAAT
>NW_021593530.1:0-213 GCF_001605985.2 Dendrobium catenatum
ATGCATGCATGCCACCCCGGACGATTCCGGCTATTCACTAAAATTGTTATGGTTTCTATGTGAATTAATCTTAAAATTTTTATTTAATAATTACGAGTATAAAAATTTTATTCCTAAAGAGCCTAGCGGTCAGACACAAGCACATGCAAGAAAGAAACCTATGAAAAATATGCTATTTCTACTGCGCAAACAAAGTAAGTAAATCACAACACA
>NW_021593531.1:0-206 GCF_001605985.2 Dendrobium catenatum
TCCGATTTGAACAGTTTGCATACAGTTTTTTAGTTTTCATTTTACTGTTTGTCTGTATGATCGTCACGATCATCCAGATGTTCTATTCAAACGTATGTACGAATGTAGAAAGTTAAACGGATAAGGTCAATTTTATTATGCATGATCGTACGTACAAACCTATGGTTCATACAGATGAAAGCTTGGCGATTCGATGTGGAGGATGG
>NW_021593532.1:0-210 GCF_001605985.2 Dendrobium catenatum
GCTCTTTATTCGTTGTTGCGAATATGGTCAGATGAATTTTGAGCTGTTCTCATTCGCTGTTGCGATCTGGTTAGGCGAATGTTGAACCCCCTTTCTTTCACCCTTTGTCTCGCTGTTGTGATCTGGTCAGGCAGACATCGGGTCGTCCTCATTCACTGTTGCGATCTGGTCAAGTGAATGTTGGACTTTTTGTCTTTTGCTCCACTGTTG
>NW_021593533.1:0-269 GCF_001605985.2 Dendrobium catenatum
AGAGCTAAACTTAGGATACCAAATTCCTAAGTTCCGTGTTCCTAGTATGTATCTTAATATCCTTTTCACTGCTATCAAATATGATTCTTTTGGATCTGATTGAAATCTAGCACATAAGAAAACACTTAACATAATATCTGGTCGGCTAGCAGTCAAGTAAAGTAAAGATCCAATTATCCCTCTAAATTTCTTTTGATCAACAGATTTTCCATTAAAGTCCTTATCCAACTGTACTGAGGAACTCATTGGTGTACTAACATGTTTAGCAT
>NW_021593534.1:0-223 GCF_001605985.2 Dendrobium catenatum
ATGAGTGGTAGGAAAGAAATATAAGTGGTATATTTGAAATTAAAATAATATAGAGTGGTATGCATGTGATATTAAAGTTTTAGGTGTTAGATATGTAAATAAAATGTTATAAAGTGGTATGGATGTAAATTTCCCTAAAATGATATGATATTGATCGATAATTAAAACTAATTAGTAATAATTTATTGGGCAATGCCAATCATATTAATAAACTTAGTCCTAA
>NW_021593535.1:0-248 GCF_001605985.2 Dendrobium catenatum
GTGCTTCGCCGCCGGCCAAATCCGGTAAAATCAGGTCGGGTCGTGTCAACCCGGCAACCCGTACGGGTCGGGTCCGGGTTGAGATGGCCGACCCGTTTGCAAAAAGGGATCTGGTTCTGGTTGACCCGTTTAGAACAGGGTCAACTCGGGTTCGACTCGAACTCGACCCGTCAACCCAAATTGACACCCCTAATCCTATGGTAAGGATTAATGGTCATGTGCAGAAAACATGATTGAGTCGTTAGTGG
>NW_021593536.1:0-1103 GCF_001605985.2 Dendrobium catenatum
TACAGAAAAACACCTTGAGCAAATCTGGGCAAATTCTGGAACAAATTCTCATCTGATCGTCCCAGGATCGTCCTGGACGATCTTGGAGCAGATTTTGATATTACAACTTAGTCGAAGGAGGAGTTGACCCAACCTGACAGAAGGATCCTTGTCGGCAGCCATGGGTTGCTTCGTTCAAGGGGACCTTGTAGATCTGGGGTGGATATTTGCTTAATGGGACAAATTTGAATCCACCTTAGCTAATGGGACCCCTCCGAATTCCAGCATGCAAGAGGCAAGTCGTGGATTTTTACCCAGATAGGAACAGATGAGAAATTTTCCCTTTTTGGTTTAAATTTAGGATGCCATTTTGCATGATAAATAGCTTACCAAGGAGAAACCAAATTCCTTTGGACCATACCATATCTAGATCCTCCGAACATGCAAATTGAAACAAGAAAAAGCCGTCGCTAAGTGATAACATCTTCAGTGAACCTTTCATATTCCCCGTTTTCTTAATGGTGCCAAGCAAAGCTTTGTAGTATAGCCTACGACCAATTGAATACCCGACCAAGCAATGACTCCAATCTTCAGCGCCTTTAGTCAACTTGTCACCAGTAAAAGGAATGATTTCTGGCTCTTGTGGGAAATGAGAAAGATGAAGATCATCCGACGAGGAGTCTACGGTCGCAAAAATAACTTTCCAGTTGCGCTGTGGCCGGGGGGAAACTCCACCAGCAGAAGATAACGGGGGAAAATCAGATAGGAGAAGAGAAGAATCCATGAATGGAAAGAAGGAAGAGGGTCTCTGACAGAGCCGGAGGGGGAGGAGAGGCAGGCGGCACAAACCAGCTAGAGCGGAGAAAGAGCAAACCCTAGTAGAGCCCCCTCAACTTTTATGTCACAATTTAACCACCGTGTTGAAGATCTTGCGGCTAAGGACAGTTGGAACTTTATTTTTTTGCTGTACTAAAATGTACTATTGTGAAATTTCGATATGTGGACTCATATATTTATACATATAAATAAAATATTATACATTAGAAGCTATCAAAAATTGAGCCAATTAAATTTGTGATCTATTAATTATTATTTGGCTTATTGGGCATCTCAATTAAATTTAT
>NW_021593537.1:0-310 GCF_001605985.2 Dendrobium catenatum
CCCTATCAGCAGGTCACCGAATTTTATTTTTTGTAATATTCTTAATTAGTTCATAAGCATCCTCAAAAGGCTTTGACATCAAAGAACCTCCAATTGCAGCATCAATTATGGTACTAAGAGATTCTACCAATCCGTTATAAAATTTTTGAATAATTAACCAAATAGGTAAGGCATGATGAGGGAACTTTCTAAGAATCTCCTTGAATTTCTCCCAACTCTCATAAATATATTTTCCTTCTAACCGAGTAAAAGAAGTAATATAATTTTTTTATATTTGGCTCTCGTAGAAGGTGGGAAATATTTTTCTATA
>NW_021593538.1:0-275 GCF_001605985.2 Dendrobium catenatum
CCTCCTGCACTGGGGCTTGTTCTTGATTAGAAGAA
Source organism: Dendrobium catenatum (assembly GCF_001605985.2). Taxonomy (NCBI): domain Eukaryota; kingdom Viridiplantae; phylum Streptophyta; class Magnoliopsida; order Asparagales; family Orchidaceae; genus Dendrobium; species Dendrobium catenatum. Next base: position 36 of record NW_021593538.1, read on the forward strand.
ACTTCCTCCTTCCTCTTGATCATCTCCACCAGGCTCTTGTACAATTTGTTGGGATTTCTTGGAGAAAGAAAATCTTATTGATTACTACAAGCTCTTCTTAGATGGCTGCTCTAAGAGAATGAATGGAGGGGGCTAGGGGAGAAAAGAGCTCACCTCTACTTACAAGTTATAACATTAATATAAGATAAAATGAACCTATGAAACAAAATAACTAAAACTGGATCAAAATACTAACTGGAC
>NW_021593539.1:0-241 GCF_001605985.2 Dendrobium catenatum
TTAAGCTTTTTCAAATGGATGTCAAGAGTGCCTTTTTTAATGGGGAAAAAAAAGAAGATGTGTTTGTAGAAAAACCCCCAGGTTTTAAGAGTTCCCAATTTCCAAATCATGTTTTTAAATTAAAAAAGGCTTTGTATGGTTTAAAGCAGGCACCAAGAGCTTGGTATGAGAGGCTTAGCACATTCTTACTAGAGGGGGTTTGTCAAGGGGAGCGTAGACACCACCATTTTTCTTAGGAGAG
>NW_021593540.1:0-462 GCF_001605985.2 Dendrobium catenatum
CCCGTTCATCACTCCCTTTCAAGGTTTCTCTTCAAGTTTCCCCCACAAGAACGAAGCAACAATGGCTGCCAAAGACACTTAACTGTTGGAACTCGTTCAATAAGAATTAGGATGTTAAGCCTAATTAAATGTCCCAAGGCTAACCGAGAGGGGGGGTGAATTGGTAATTTAAAAATTATACTTATTCTCTTAGATTTTTAGAAAACTTTTTTAATTATTAATGCAAGTTAAATTTAAAGTTTAAAAAATAAACTTTTCAACCAGAGTAAACAACTTGCAACGAAATTAAATGTGGAAGAAAAATAAGAAAGAACATACTAGATTTATAGTGGTTCGGTCAAACCTTGACCTACGCCCACTCCCCGGAGGCACCCTCCGAGTATTGCACTAATACCCAAAGTGACTCTCCTTTTGCCCCCAACGCTAGGCGGAGAAGCCTGTACAAAATCACTTTCACCTTCC
>NW_021593541.1:0-802 GCF_001605985.2 Dendrobium catenatum
CTGATACCACTAAAACTTGTCACGACCCGACCCGATCTGGGACAAATCCCGCTCACACCGGGTCGCGACACGGAACGAACAGACTGACTTACTGACCAGGATCTGGTTATGGAATTTGGTTCGGAACTGAATCTTCCAAATATTCAACTCAAAACAGACACACAGACACAGAGCTACTATGATTCATCAAACACAGCGGAACAAAACATCTATATTTTCTTTTCCTCAAAACAATCATCTACAACAATCATCTACAAATATAGTACATGACTTTTAGACAGAAAGAAACAGAGCAGAAAAGCCATGACTGTACAAAAATCAAAAGATACAAAACAATACCTACGGATCAGACTCTGAAATCTATTCCTGGACTTCCTTCCCTTTCCCAGAACCTGAAAACCACCAAAAAACAAGAGTGAGCTCAATAACTCAGCAAAGCAACAAACCTCTAATCAAAATTCTCAGAATCCAAAACCAAACACATCAGACAGAAATCCATACCGAAATCAAAACAGAATCAGACAGATATCAAATCGGACAGATCAGGACAAACAGATCAAATCAAAACAGATGCGGACATATATCAAATCAGATTAGAACTAAACGGAACAGATATTAAATCAGACAGATCAAATCAGAAACGGAATCGTACAGAAATCAGAAGTTCAGATCATATCGGAACAGAAAAGAATCGTATCAGAATCATATCAGAATCATATCATACAGATCAGATCAATTCATATTGTACAAAAATCAGTATCAGATTTGCTTACATAACATATACGGAAGTCAGAATCATATC
>NW_021593542.1:0-265 GCF_001605985.2 Dendrobium catenatum
CGGGCAAACCTAGCAATTTTGGTGCTTCTAAAAGACGGGCCGTTATCCGAAATTATACGGCGCGGAACACCAAAACGGTAGACGACATGATCGCGAAAGAAGCGCATCACATCTTCTGATTTGACTTCTTTAAGCGGGATAGCTTCTGCCCACTTAGAGAAGTAATCAGTAGCAGCCAGAATGAACCTATGACCCTTAGAAGGAGGGTCAATAGAACCAACTACATCCGTGCCCCAACTCTCAAAAGGCCAAGAAGACATAGTGG
>NW_021593543.1:0-3348 GCF_001605985.2 Dendrobium catenatum
ATCATGAGTTGTTAAACAGGTGGCACACTCAATTTGAAGTTTCCTATGGGAAGTTATGATTTTTTTCTTAGAAGTTCTGGCCCGTTCTAACCTAAGGTCGCCTATGATGTTGAATCCTTGGTTTTAGCTATATTATGGAGGTTTGATGTTTCTAGGAAGTGATAGAACCTAATTGAAGTCACTATCCGCTAAGTTAATTAATCAAGAATTCTCTATAATTAACAGTGAATTTTAGGAATTTTACACACTCGTAGGGAGTATCAAATTACTACAACTAAGGGATCTACTTAAGGGTTTCAACCCAAATGAGCACTAAACTCCTTGGGATCAATTCCAAAGGTCATAAATTACCCAAGGACAGATCAACAAGTGTTTAAAACCCTTTTGGGATTTTTAAGATTTAATTACAGTTGGTTAGACCCTAATTACCTAAGGACCAAGCTAAGACAAGTCTAAAGATCAATTTGAGAGGGTTTCAATTCTTATTGGTTAAGGGGTCAATTAAGGACAATTAAGGACATTTTAATGGATTTTAGGAGTTAAGAAAAGTTCATTATCAATTGATTAGGGTTAATAGGCCATTTCTAAGAAGGATTTTTGGGGCTCATACTTGGGGAACCAAATGAATTCCAAATTAGATGAAATTTTGGCCATAGAATCACCTGACCCTAAGGACTAAACCCACCAAATTTGAGCTCAAATGGAGCACTCTAAGGTGGTCAACCAATCCACCCAAGGTGAGCTCTAAGTCACCTTCAAATCACTATGGGGGTCTATCCTAGGCTTGGATTCAGGCAAAATCAGTGGCTCTACACTCCTCATCCTACATATCATCAACACACCAAAAATCACACCCTAATTCCCATTGGATAGATCTATATCCCCTTTTGAATTTAAGGGTCAAACCATGAACCTTAAACTTAAAAAATTAGGGAAAATTCCCTTGAACAACTTAAAATGGGGAGATAAAATTTGGGCATGTCATAAACATGTCCAATTTCAATCCGCCAAAATTCCAGACCTGGTGGACATGTATTTAAAAAGTAATTAAAGAAATTCATAAAATGCTCAAATTGAAATTAAACCTAAGACTGACCTAACCAGAGTCTAGAACCATAGGGCTTTTGTAGAGCTCCCTGAGACCTTTCTAATGAGCCTAAGAACACCTAATTTAGACAAGTGTGCAGAGAGTTATGAATTTTTGAAGTTCCCTTGAATTTCTAAATTTATTAATCCGGCAATTACACAGTCAGCAGCCGTTACCACTTTGGGCTAGCCTAACTCTTGACACAAGTGAGCCCAAGGGTTGGGTTGATCAAGGAAGTGTATTGCGTTAATGGAACCTCAATAGCACCTTTGATTTTGGATTCATTTGGTTAAGATTCAAAAGATGGCTCAAGGAGCTCTTCTTTGGTCACCCTTTGTCAAGCCATATGCTAACCCAAGTGAGCCCAAGGCTTGGGTCCACCAAAGAGGGGTCTCTTAAGTACCCAATAGGTTATCCCTAACATTAAAGGACTTGGTTGGAATGGACTTGATTCAAAAATTTGAAAAGAGGAAGGGTGTATGGGTCCATGGGCTCAAACTTGGTTGACTTGATCAACCAGGTGTGACCCGGGTCTGGGTTTGAGTTCAACAAGTTGATTTTAAATTTAAAACTTCATTAGAAGTGGCTTTCAAAGAGTTTTGGAATTGATTTGATTTGAAATGGCCATTTGAAATCCTCATAAGCGGTTAATTTGGTTTCAACTTCTGACCTATTGGCTCAACTTGGGCTCAAAAATGGATCTGAAAATGCCAGCTTTACTGGTTCAGGGGTTAAATTAAGAGTCTGGAAGTGGTTGGAGGCTTTGCATAAAGGCCCTCCAAGATCAAAATCTCAAAAGGGCCGTTAGGTTCGTCGGCATAGGGCCGTAAATATTTGCAAGGTTTTACAACCTTTGAATTTTAATTCAGAATTTCTGGGGTTAGAGAACTCAGAATAGGCTTTCAAAATTGCGAGGGTAACCCTAGAAGACATGTCTTATCACTTTGCAAGTGATTAGACTCGAATCAGAAGGCCAATTTGCACTGGTTTGAAATGTTTGAAAAATTCTTTTGAAAAGGGTCTTTAGGACACAGGACCCCTAGACTTGCGATTTGGTTTTGAATTTATGGATTTTGGACGATGGCATTTCAAAAGTTTGAATGATCAATATTGGCGCGTATTGTCAAATCATTTTACCAATCAATGTTGGATGTTAATGAATGATAGGCGTCAAACTAGATCAAAGGTTTAGAATCAAAGTCTAAGTAAATTTTTGGATTCTCAAGTGGATTGAATCAAAGTTTGGATGTGTTTGAAAAATTTGAATTAATTGAGTTTTGAGTTGACATGAAGTTTGAGATTTAAAAATTTGATCAAAGGTTGAAGCTTGATCAAAAGCGCGTTAGAAATTGATTTTAAGGTTGGAGTTGATCAAAGATAGGGATTGATTTGAGTCATAGCATTTGCCCTAAAGCATCTTAAAGGGGTTTTAGATTCTAGGATCTAAGGGAAACCCTAGCTCTAGAGTGGCCCTAAAAAGCGTCCTGGCTCTAGGAAAGGATCCTAAGGTCTAGAGTGGATACTAGGGTCTAGAATTTTAATCTAGAGTTTGCGAAAGGCCTTAGTGACCTCATACCAAAAATGAGGTCAACAAAGGACCCCCACCATGTGTGTCGTAGGAAGGAATTTTGCTGCACACACATTGGCCCACTTGACCCGAATAGAAAGTAGAATCTCCAAGGATGATGGGGAGGTGATCTCCCAACCTCAGGCTATAGGATGCTAATGGAAGGCTTACACCTATTAGACAAGGGAAAACTGGTGGACCAAGGTAGGGGACATACCTAACCTTGCGGTCTAAGGAAGGAATCACCCAACCTTAGGTCTACAGATTGCTGACTAGAAGACACTTACTCCCTAGTAGACAAGGAAATTGGCAGAAACCAAGGTACGGGAATACCTCAACTGCGTCTCAAGGAAGGGCATTGCCAACCTTAGAGCCTATAGGATGCTGCATAGACACGACTACTCCAAATAGGCAGAATTAACTGGAAACCAAAGTAGGGAATACCTAGCTTGCGTCTAAGTTAAGGGCATCACCCAACCTTAAGTCTACAGGATGCTGATAGAAGAACTTACTCCTAGTTAGACAGACCAACTGGGAAACTAAGGTAGGGATACCTAGCCTTGGGTCTAAGGAAGGGCATCACCCAACCTTAGGCTATAGGAGCTGATAAAAAGACTTACTCCCAAATAGGCAAATTAACTTGGAAACCAAAGTATGGATCTAGCCTAACTTTTGCGTCATCTTCTCTCTTTTG
>NW_021593544.1:0-284 GCF_001605985.2 Dendrobium catenatum
CAAACGAGACGACCCTAACCCAACCCGATCATGTAAACGGGTCGGAAACTCGGACTCGAACCCAACTTGCCGGGTTAGCGGGTTGACTTGACCCGACACGGTTTCGCATCTGGTGGCAGGACCACGGGCATCAAGCTCGCGGGACAGCCGGTTGCGGGCTGTCGTGGATGCATGCGGGATGCGAGCCGCGAGTAGACACAGGCACCGTTTGCGAGAATGCGTGCGAGCGGGGAATAGCGGGGCGTGAGCGGGTAGCTGTGAGGCGCGAGCAGGCAGCAACAGGG
>NW_021593545.1:0-275 GCF_001605985.2 Dendrobium catenatum
TGCCAGACCTGGGGAAGTCCAGTCTTCTAAAAAAATTATTATTTTCTAAGCTTGTTTTTTTAAAATTTTAAGCATATTTGATTTGAGGTTGTTAACTAGCATGCATTGCATTAGAAACGAATTAAAAGAGTCAAAATTTTAATTTCATCAGTTTTAGCATTTTAGCACCCAACATAAGTCAAAGGGGCCAATTAGGAAAATTTAGATGTCGGCCCCAACTCTCCAAACCTTTAAATAAAACGTCCCTACCACTCTTTCATAAAAGACCGGACTCA
>NW_021593546.1:0-254 GCF_001605985.2 Dendrobium catenatum
TCAAGTGAGGGGGAGATTAGGAGAAAATAGTTTTTTTTGAAAATTCAAATTGTTTGTGATCATCAAAAAGGGGGAGATTGTTGCGGATCTATGGTTCATGATTTTGATGATAGCAAATATTTCCTTTTCTATTCGATTGCCTTATGTACTAACATTTCAGGACCACACAATCAAGAGTGTAATTCAGAACCAGCTCAAGATTCGGTAGACTATGTTTATGTCAGTTTGTAATCTTTTCCTTTCTTGAGTCAATT
>NW_021593547.1:0-275 GCF_001605985.2 Dendrobium catenatum
GACCTATAATATGATACAAGATGGAAACTATAAAAAAGGACCCTTTTATTTTTAAGTCATTGATAAATGAACAAATCTTCAACTTCACTTGTACGACGAAAAAATGAAGAAAATTAAAGTGAAAAGGGCATAACCATGAATTTAAAAATTGGATAAAATTATAACGACGAAAAAATGAAGAAAATTAAAGTGAAAAGGGCATAACCATGAATTTAAAAAATTAGACCGGATCGACCGGTTTAACTAGATGAATCGTGAATCGGTCGGCCGGCCGA
>NW_021593548.1:0-280 GCF_001605985.2 Dendrobium catenatum
AATCCCTTGCTCCACACATCCCGCCTAACATCCCTCTACCAATCCACCCGCCCCCCTCTCCCACCTTGGCCGGCCTTTCAGGCTTACGTTTTCTTCATTGGCTTGCACTTTAGGAAGACTACACTTGCTGTCCTGCTAGCCGAACACTCCTGTTTTGTTGTCCAGAGAGTTCATGGCTGCTGTCCTGAATATTTCCAACGAGACAAACTGCTGTCCTGCACCCCCGGAACCCCCGTTTGCTGTCCGGAAAAGTCACGGCTGCTATTTCAGGATTCCAGCA
>NW_021593549.1:0-1298 GCF_001605985.2 Dendrobium catenatum
ATACAAAAAAAAAAAAATAGAAAAATTAAAATCCAAAAATATTCGTTTTTGTTTTTCCTTGTGTTCCTTGTTTTTTTTCTGTGTTTTGACTGTTTTTCTTTTGTTTTATTTTTTTTTAGGATCTTGATCATCAGCCTTCATCTGTTGATTTCAATTTCAAGTCACATCGACCTGGCCGATACCTTTATCGTCCTGGTCGATATGACAAATTTTGTTCAAAATCCATCTGCTGACCTATTTCTGTGCTTGCTATAACTCATCGTCTCGGATGATCCTATATCATCCTGGACGATTTGATCGAACTCATGGTGATAGTCTTGGCCGATAGTATATTTACTCTGGCCGATGCATTTTATGTGCATCGTCCTGGCCGATACACTGGATCGTTCTGGACGATCCACATGTCAGCACGTTTTGATCTTTAAATTCGGCCCCGGACGACCCATTATTGGACAATCGTCCCGGTCAATCCACTGTTCGTCCTGGACGATACACGTGGCAAGCATTTTAAACGTTTTAACTTTGGCCAGTACGATCAATTATTGTGCATCGTCCTGGACGATACACCTAATTGGCCCGGACGATCTGCTTTTTCAACGGTCGTTCGACCTGACTCTTCGGGCCGATCGCCTGTGTCTAATCGGCCTGGCCGATATCTGATCGGCCCGGATGATCTGACCGCCTTTTTGACCAATCGGTCTGTACGTAATTATTGAACCATATTGGCCTGGATGATTCGTCGATCAGCCTGGCCGATATGGCCGTTTCTTTAAATTCAGGCCGATTCCAGCCATATTTTCTCACCCTTTACCTTCATCTCTTGTGTGTTTTCTTGCTACCTCTTTCAAATGGCTGGTGGGAAGCGTGTTCGCCATGCGTCTGGGAGTTCTTTGAGGTATACTTTGGATCCTCGATTCAGGGAGGCAGAAGATCAGGCTGCCTATCTTCGCTACAAGAAGAGTGGCATCACCCTTTCCCGGGTAATTAATCCTGCACATCTCTCATACCCGGTAATGGACCTTTTTGCCCACACATCTCTTTGTTTTATACTCACTATCGCCGTCCCTTTCTGTTCCGAACTCCTCACTGAATTTTATGCTAGCCTGCGCATTAACCACACCTTCACAGTCATGACCACCTAAGTGAATCGACGCCCTGTCGAAATCACATATCAGGATTGTGTTGATCTTTTACAACTATCCGCCACTGGGGATAAGCTGCACCCAATAGCCTTTGATCCTGATTTTGACTGGTCCACGGGGAATCACTTCCTTCGTCAGACCAATACACCTTTCCAT
>NW_021593550.1:0-993 GCF_001605985.2 Dendrobium catenatum
GGTTCAACCGGCGGTTCAAGCCGGTTTTGGCCGGTTCATTGTTAGACCGGTTCTTAGGAAGGACCGAACCGGCTGTAAGACCGGTTCACGGTCGAACCGGTCGAACCGGCCGGTCCGGTCTGATTTTCAAAACAATGATTAAAACTCGTGATCTCTTCTAAACATGACTAAGACTTCATTTGGAATAGCTTTCTTATGCTTTACATTTCAGACAATAATCACAGTTTTGTTTGACCATTACTTTTTCACTACTTTCAATAAATTTTTGTGCTAGGAAGCTGCTTTCTACAGCATCTTTCAAAAAAGTTGCTTTCCCCGCAACAGTTTTACAACCACCTATATAAAAAGTTGCAGCCTCCCCAATCTTTATCAATAGATCAAATAATCTTTTGTTTACACATGCATAAATTTCCTAATATATTAAAGTTTGAGTTGGCTTGAATCAAGTTTTCGATACGCATCACAAACTCAAGCTTTGTTCAAAATAATGTTTAATGCTGATGTTGAAACTCAATAAGAACAGATTTGAGTTGATTTTGTCCAAAAAAAAGGGTTGAATTTATATGTCAATTTGTATTGAATACAAGAAAAAGAAACATTTATCCCATTATGTGGGGTCAGCTATATGAATTATTGTTATCCACTATGTCCTATTAAATATCAAGTTATCATTCAAATCTAATAAAAAAAAAGTCATTTCTAATACTTTCTAACCAAGCCTTTTTTAGGACTACCTCTAATTTTCTTAACCTATGCTAGATCTAATACATCTACTCTCCTAATAGGATCATCAAAAGGCCGACATTTTATATGAATCGATTTCTATTGAATAATATACTATAATTTAAAAAGGCTTAAATAGACCTTAGGAGGCACAACAAAGCTCATCGCCAATTTAGCTTTAACTTAAGTTAAAGATGAGTTTTGAAGAGCTTAGTTAAATGGGCTTTAGCCCCTTTGACACCCCTAGAAACTAATTCACATATAGATAAA
>NW_021593551.1:0-316 GCF_001605985.2 Dendrobium catenatum
AGCTCCTTTAATTAAGGATTTTCAATAATTCCAATAAATACATCCAACTTCAAATATTTATAACTAATTCCAGAAAAATCTAAATTGAACAAACTCACTTGCATTCAACTCATAATAACTCCTAGTATTTATCAAAAATGTTAAACTCCAGAAATCTATAATAATTCAAAAAGTCAACAAATTGGTCAAATCGTAGTTAAAATCTAGTTCAAAACTTCAAACATTCGTAATAAAATGTAGAAAAATCCGATTTCAACGTACTTACTGTCTAAATGATCATAGTAAGGTCTAGTATTTTAATAAAATACAAACATTC
>NW_021593552.1:0-300 GCF_001605985.2 Dendrobium catenatum
GATCCAAAGATTGGATTTCAAAGAGGAAAGGATACCCCTTTAGGGAACACTCCTTTTCCATTTGGAAATCCAATATTGGATCATACCTCCTCCTTACCCAAAGAGGAAAGAGTGGCCTTCCCCCTTAGAGGGAAGTGCCCTCTTCTCCATTTGGGTAATCCACTATGAAGATTCAAAGAAAATTGAAGAAAAGGAGTCCAAAAAAGAACGAGATTGAGGATTTGAAGATTTGAAGATTAAGAGTATCCCACTCAAAATAACTTTCGTCATTATTAGTCTTGAAATCCGGGTTGTTGTCAG
>NW_021593553.1:0-282 GCF_001605985.2 Dendrobium catenatum
TAAGGTTCCACCTTCTTTCTTTGACATTTTGAAGGAGGAATTAAACATTTAGTTGTATCTTGTTTGTCTTTTTTAATATATGTTAGCTTCGGCTTTTCCTCAAAAAAAAAAAGATGGCACAACTTGCACAGGCGATGATGTGACTCGGGCTGACAGGCAGGCAACATGCTTCATAATGCAACTTCATCTCGAGCAAGCTACGTGCGGTTATAAGGGAAGGCTACTCGCGGTCACGTGAGCTGGTGACCATGATGCAAATTCATCTCAGGTCACGTGGAAAAG
>NW_021593554.1:0-317 GCF_001605985.2 Dendrobium catenatum
GGTAATATTATTCTGAAACTTGATATCGTCAAAGCTTATGATAATATTAATTTGGAGTTCATTTATTACATGCTTGATCTTTTCGGATTCAACTCTTATTTTATTCATCTTATTAAAAATTGTATTGATAATGTTCATTTTTCCATTGTTCTGAATGGTGCGAGACATGGCTTCTTTAAGTCCTCTAATGGTTTAAGGCAGGGTGATCCTATCTCTCCTGGCCTCTTTATTATTGCGGCTGACTTTCTTTCTAGAGGTATTTCTAATTTATTTGAGCATGACCCGGGGCTTTACTATAAAACTTTGAAAGGTTTTCA
>NW_021593555.1:0-862 GCF_001605985.2 Dendrobium catenatum
AAAAACTCATTTCATAATTTTAATAGGATGTTTAATGTTAGGTATTAGAATATACTGTTGAGCAAAACTTCATTGTTTCATAATATAACAAAATTACCAAAGATTATTTAGAGCATTGCTATGAAGCTTTAGTCATACTACATTATTATTTTTACAAACCAAAATGATTATTTTAATTTGCCAAAACCCCACATTTTTTAATTTATCTAATGAAAATTTCCCAGAAAAATATCAAAATGCTTAGAACTATTGTATCTATAACATACAGAAAGTTACACATTTAAATTTTTTCAGGCATTAAGTTATCTCTATTTTTTGCTAATAGAATTATAAATTAAATCAAAAAATTCTCAAATCTACATATTTTTAAAAATAGATATAGGAGAAATATAACCTACCTCAAACCAGACAACTTTTAGAACTAGGCCAACATTTAAAAAAATATATAAGTTTCACAAAATTGACTCTCTCTAAGATTTCTCCTCTCTATTTCTTTCTCAATCCAGCTACCTCATAGAAATGAAATGAAATTGGTTTGCTGGAAAAGGATATTTTAATATTTAAATTAGGTTTATCACCGAAATGCTCGATCTTGTGTGCCACCTTCCAGTGTCGCAACACTTATATAAACTGACATGACATAGAGCTTAAAGTTATTAATGATTTTAAATGTCAATTAGCTTTCATCTCTCCAATAATCCTAAATCAAATTTATGTAAGGATTTAATAAGATTGTTAATTATATAGTTGGGGTTACAATGATCTCATAACTTAAGCAACAAAATTCTTTTCTCTAAACACTACTTATTCATTCTTTAATTCAGTAGTCAGTGCAAGAGTGTATAGATTTTAAGTTCAAATC
>NW_021593556.1:0-239 GCF_001605985.2 Dendrobium catenatum
TAAAGATATAAAATAAATAGGTAAATAAATTTTTAAGGTATTAAATTTAAGATTTATCATATCAAATAATTTTATGATAAAATTTAATAAATTCTTATTTATAAGACTTATTGAATCTTACTTTGACTTTTGCAGGGGTTGTTTGGTAGCGAGATTTAAACATGCTTTACATCAAATTTGTCAAAAATCATGCTAAATGGTTTGAGATTGTGTGGTAAATCATAATCTATCATAAATCC
>NW_021593557.1:0-280 GCF_001605985.2 Dendrobium catenatum
GAATCAATAATTAAAGACAAGAGTAACGAGGGATCTTGATGTGATAAAAGGATTTTAAATATTATAAATACAAGATAGATTTGCTTAAGCATGCTTAAGAAAAGATCTTAATTTCATACACAATCTTTAATTTGAAATAGATTTTTTATTAGAAAAGAAAATTACGCCACTAAAATAGGTTAGAGAAAGAGACACAATCACAAAATATTTTTACCATCTAAGAGATTAAGAGATGTAAAAACTTTGACTACAAATTTTCAAAAGCAATGACAAGGCATAT
>NW_021593558.1:0-378 GCF_001605985.2 Dendrobium catenatum
CCGTTGGATCAGAAATTTGATCGGACGGCTCTCTCTCTCTCACCCGAATTCTCCCTTGATGCCCTAATTTCGCTCGCTCCCCGGCTCTCCCTCTCATTCTTAGCCTCTCTCTCGGTTCGGATGAGACAAGAGGAGGCTGCAAAAAAAAAAAGAGCGGGGCGGCTCCCTCTCTCTCGCGCTTTGTTCACCCTCTCCCGCTCTCTCTTTCTCACGGTGTCAAGACAGGAAATCGCCCATTCGGTTCCTCTGTCTCTCTATCTCTCTCTCTCACGTGAGCCAGAGAAGACCGAACCCAAGGCCTCCCCGATTCCCCCTGTTCGCGTGACCCCAGCTCGACGCCGGCCTCCCTGCGTTCGTGAAGACCGAACCCGACGCCTC
>NW_021593559.1:0-257 GCF_001605985.2 Dendrobium catenatum
TTGTGTGCTTTCATTTTAGGCTTTAAAGGTGTATATTTCCCAATGCTAACCCTCAATATTTCTTGAATTTGTTGCCAAAGTTTCCAATACACAATAATCCAATAATTTTTATAATAACTTATACATAAATAATGAATCTTTGATAAAATTTATGATTATATTAAGATAATCAAAAATCTTTATAGAATAATTTGTTTTATTTCATTTAAATGTAGTCCTATAATACATGCCTTATGTATAGTATTTATATCTTATCA
>NW_021593560.1:0-314 GCF_001605985.2 Dendrobium catenatum
AGAAACATAAAGGCTTCTTCCAAGCCTTTTAAAATGATGTGGCACAAGAGCATTCCTACCACTGTATCTGTTTTTAATTGGAGGATCCTCAAGATGTTTATTCCTACGGATGACGTTCTTAAAAATAGAGGTTTGTTTATTACTTCTAAATGTCAATGTTGCTCTAATGTTGAGAATCGTCAGCATGTTTTTGTTTCTTCTCCTATTGTTGTTAAGGTGTGGAGTTACTTTGAGGACTTATTTCAAGTTAATTTTTGGGGTCCTAACTGTTCTGTGCTGAATTTGTTTGAGGACTGGATGGTTTGTGTTAAGGG
>NW_021593561.1:0-345 GCF_001605985.2 Dendrobium catenatum
CTCATCAGCTCGTCAAGCAACTCGCAGAGGAGACATTCCGGCGGGAAAAGGAAATCGCAGGGTGACGCGGGCGGGAAAACAAAATCTTGATGAGGGAAAACGAAATCTCGACAAGGGAAAATGAAATGACGACAATGGAGCACCTTGACGATGACAGAGCACGACGACCGAACTCGAGACGACCGAGCAAGACGACGGAGCTTGGGACGATAGAGTTCGGGGCGATGGAGCTGATGAGTCAAGCGATTGACCTCGGGACGATGGAATTCGGGACAACAGAGCTAACAGAGCATGACGACGGAGCTGACGAGGCTTGCTGGTTGACCTAAGGACAACGGAGCTCGC
>NW_021593562.1:0-1140 GCF_001605985.2 Dendrobium catenatum
TCTTTCTCCACTGCTCTTTTAGACATGTCCATGGATGGTTGATATATTGTCTTTGTAGATTGATGCTAGTGGATATCATCTCCTCAAGATTCTTCTATCATCTAGTTGTATTTTGATGAAGTTTTAAATATTTATTTGGGGATCTCGGCATGCAGAGCGATGTCGACCCAAATAAATATTTTAAAATGCCCCCAGCCTTTAGGGACATTTGTAGATGTCATCAAGGGTGCTCATTCTGCGGCCTTGGCCCGAGTCCTGAGATTTTTATCCTTCTGTCCTGTGCTTTGTGCTGCGGACTTGGTGAAGGAGTAGATGTCGGTGACCTAAACCCTTAGGTTTGTACTAGGTCAGTGGCGAAGAGTCATCGGTCATAAGCTTTGTGCATAACAGACTTATTGATGACAGAATCCACTTAGTTCAGCCTTGGGCTTTTCATGAACTTTGGGATAATTTTCTTCGGTCCTTTACTTTGTGCTTTGGTGGTCTTGTTGAAGAAGAGTTCCTTCGATCCTTGCTTTGTGCTTTACAGATTTGTTGAAGGACTTGCAGGTTCTGGAATCAATTGATAGTACCGAACGTAGATAGTATCTTGATCCTTAACCACTTGAGAAGACTTTAATCTGAGTCACTTGAGTTCATCAAATCAAGAGAGCTGGGATTTGACAACTCTTCATCCTCTGGTTGCTGAGATGGGGGTTCCTCTACTACGGCCTTTCTTATGGCTTGTTAAGTAGATGGAGCTGCCAGCGATCCGGCCATATTTGAGCTTGTTGGATCCGACCTCTTACACCCATTCAGGCTTCAGACTTGAGCTATGGGAATTGCGCTTCCCAATGTTGACTTTACTAAAGTTGGTAGATTTGGAATCATCCTTTATGGTTGAAGATTTTGGAGCCTACGAACATTCAATAATTGCTCGAGATCCCTCCTTCCCACTGTAACTTTGATTCTCCAGTCATTTGGGAGAATTTTGTAGACTACAATCACTTGAACTTGTCGATTCAAATTTACCTTCGTTCTTCCTACAGTCCCTACTGACAGGTTGACGAAGTGGGGGTCTGCTACTATGGCCTTTCTTATGGCGTGTTGAGTAGCTGGAGTTGCCAGCGATCTGGCCATATTTGGGCTTGTTGGATCCGA
>NW_021593563.1:0-204 GCF_001605985.2 Dendrobium catenatum
ACTAAGATGCTTCGATTCAAATTCATCAGAGAAAATTTGTACCATAAAAGAGGATTTTCCAATGCACCTCATAATCTGTTTCATCAATTTACCCAATTTCAACAGATTTACGTCAACCCTTATTGACTAAGCATGATTTAGATAAATACTTAAAACATACCTCTCCTACAGGCTCTCGCATCTAGCCATCCAACTTATGCAGTG
>NW_021593564.1:0-287 GCF_001605985.2 Dendrobium catenatum
AAAATCTGGTGTAGACTTTGAATCATAAGACCCCAAATCTCTAAGAATATAATCCCAAAATTCTAATAAATTACTCCACTCAAATTAAAGACTCTCTCGATCAAAAAAATAAAATTAATTTGGGAAAAATCTGAATTACATTAGAATTTCTATGTTTCTCCTACCCCTCATCCGTTAATTCTATAAAAAAGTGTTCTAACTTGATCCATTCCTAGTTCAAATTCTAGTTTCACCTCTTTTAACATCACTTTTAGAAAATTTCTAAACAAATTTTTGTATTTATTTTA
>NW_021593565.1:0-301 GCF_001605985.2 Dendrobium catenatum
ACATAAGAGCAACACGCCACTATAATCAACCCACATAAATGGAGTCCAAAATCAACATGTATAACATTAAATAGCAAAACACAATCAATAAATCCAAATTCATAATAAGCAGAAACAAATGTTTAAACAAACATAAATGCATATGTTCTACAATAAATATAACATATGAAATCCACACTAAGATGTTTAGAATACACCAAAAAGTTCATCAAACAAATAACAACTCTAATCATCCTCCGTGTCCTTGATGCCTTGTGACTCATGTGTCGACTCTTACTCTTTCTTCTTTTGATGTTCAACT
>NW_021593566.1:0-212 GCF_001605985.2 Dendrobium catenatum
AAACACTTGTAACAACTAAATAAAATAACCTAAGGGGAATTATAAGCCAAAAAAGCACCGCATCACTTACTCGAAGAAATTACTTATTGGGTACTTCACTTCTTGGGTGCAAGCCCGCTGACTCTCTTCGAAGACATCCGATAAATAAAAAAGAGTTAAATCACTATAAAAACACCATTAGGATTTTCTTTGATTCAATTTAAGTTAGCCCA
>NW_021593567.1:0-509 GCF_001605985.2 Dendrobium catenatum
CAAAAGCATCATTGGAGAAAAGGTAAGGATAAAAAATATTCTAAAGGATCTTTTGATATTGTTTATTATAAATGCAGTAAGCCTGGACATGTGAAAGCCGATTATCCTACACTTCAAGATCACTCGAGAAAAGAAAAGAAAAAGGGTGAAGAGAAACCTAAGTTTAGGAAGGACAAGAAGAGAGTCCAAAAGGTGTTCTGGGCAGAATCTAGTACTGATTCCTCTAAGACTGAACCAGAGGAAGAGACAACGAACCTGTGCTTAATGGAAGAATATCATCTTGAGCAAAGTGATGAGGAAGAGGTATGTAAACCAACTTATGATCAATTGTTTGAAATTTGTGAGAAAATTCATGCTTCATACAAGAAACTCAAGAAGACTCATGCTAGTTTAAAATTAGAGCTTTTGAATTTACAAAAAGAATATGAAATTATTCTCAAAGATTATTCTACGATTGATTCAAATAACATGACTCTACTTGATGAATTTGATGATTTAAACAAAAAGCA
>NW_021593568.1:0-280 GCF_001605985.2 Dendrobium catenatum
AAAAAATATAATTAAAAATATTATTATTGTATTATTTCATGTTCCAATAATATGAACTCAATTGTCAATTCCACATATTTTAATTTCATACTAAATAACCAATTTTTTTGTTTTATTAATATTAAGCCTCTATTCAATTGTTCAAACTTCTCAAATATGATGATCTCTTCAATAGAATTTGGGGTTAAGAATGAGATTTTGTTTGGAATAACTTTCTTACTGCTTTATTTTTTAGAGTACAATCACAATTTTTATTTAATAGCTTTTTTTTTGTTGTTTA
>NW_021593569.1:0-272 GCF_001605985.2 Dendrobium catenatum
ATAAAATCTCCATCCCTTCCTTTTTTTGTATGGTTCCATTACAACAACTATTTGATTTGCCTCAAATATTTTGGTCTTATAAAATATTGTCCTTCTAATTATTTAAAATAAAATTTTTTTTACTCGATCAAATCGAGAATTTCGATATTAACATGACATAATAGAGAAAAAAATTTATATAGCAACCTCATGTAGCGGGATAAAGGCCTCTTCTTGTTATTATTTTTATTAGATACTAAATGAATCAATTTGTGAGATGACTCTAACCAGAA
>NW_021593570.1:0-275 GCF_001605985.2 Dendrobium catenatum
TTGTTCTTCAGTTGTTGTAGTAGATAGTCTTCTTACAACCAGTCCAGTTCCTGATTTAGTTATGATTCCCGTTGATGAGCCGGTTGTTGATAGCATAGATTTAGGTGTCATTCCTAGGCTTCCTACACAGGAGTCTGAGGACCTTACCTTACCTAATGTAGGAGCTATTTCCCTACAAGCTCCTGCTTCACCTCCTGAGGTATGTGCCCCTCTCCTTGTAGAGAATTCCACTCTTCTGACTACCGATCTTGGGACAGTCGAGGAGGAAGGAATTG
>NW_021593571.1:0-327 GCF_001605985.2 Dendrobium catenatum
GGATTCTAATCCTAAGAATGACGCAAGTGATTTTTAACCTGGGATATACTGTTCCTTGAATATTTATTTCTTCGTCTTCTTTCTTCAATCTTCTCGTTTTGTCTTTTCTTCTTCTACGAGCTTCTCGGGTCCGTCGGGTCTGGATATCCAAATGAAAAGAAACTCATCCCTAAGAGGGGTATTTTCTTTTCTATTTGGATACTAAAATCATCCTAATTTGGTTTTCCAAATAAAAGAGAATAATCTTTTAAGGTATATTCTCCTTTTTTTAGATTCCAAATTGGATGTGCTATCCCATTTTCAAAATCACTTTCACAATTTTGACTC
>NW_021593572.1:0-242 GCF_001605985.2 Dendrobium catenatum
TTAACATAATCATGACATTTACCCCATCTTGGACATGGCCACTTGCACAGAAAAAATATCTTTCTATACTAACCACTTAAGGGCAAGTGCCCACAACACAGATAATCCAAAAGTCAATCACTCCACAACATCAGTCACATGCACACACAAAGAAAAAATCCTAATCCTAGCATGCCTAAGGGGCTGTGCATCTAAGTGTGTGTGTCTTGTGTGGTATGTCACACTAAAGGTCCTTCTAGAGT
>NW_021593573.1:0-204 GCF_001605985.2 Dendrobium catenatum
CAGCTGCCAGAGGAAAAAGAAAGAGAAGATGCAAATTTTCTAAAGGCCTAGGAGGCCTATTTATAGGTTTTGGAGAGAATAGGAGGGAGTTATTACAATTTTCGGATTTTCCTATTTTTCCAAATTTTTTCTGAATTTTTTCATAATTTTTCAAGATTTTTTGAGATTTTTTCAGAATTTTTTGGACCCAAAAAGAGCAAAAAC
>NW_021593574.1:0-291 GCF_001605985.2 Dendrobium catenatum
ATCACAAGAGCTCAAACTCTCTTTCCAAATAAAATTTTAGTTAAGACTAATTTGAATGGTGCAAGGACACCGATATCGATGTTGATGCCTCAATAATCATACTTGCATATTGTAGCTGTGTGAGTACATCATATGGCATATAGGTCATCAAAACTCTCCCATGGTCTGTTTGAAATTTGAATTAAGTGTGGAATACTATGGTGTACGTATATGTCCATGAATGACTTGCGCGTACTTGTTTTCAAGTATACTGATAAGCATGACAACACCTAAAAAAGAGTGTTGATGCAC
>NW_021593575.1:0-286 GCF_001605985.2 Dendrobium catenatum
TCGCTTTGAATTAAAATGTGAGATGGAGTTATTTTGGTGGAAGCAAAATGAGGAAAGGATACCTCATTCACCTTAGACAGGAAGTTTTCTGAGGCATTCCTATTTGGTGTCTTCACTAACACCTTTTGTCTCTTGCTTGAGGAGGCCATTGACAATTTGAAGTAGAAAGGGATTGAAAGAGAAATTTGAAAGTGTGATTGTTAAGTTAGAAAGCCTTCATATTTAAAGAAAAATGATACATTCGTCCAAGACGAAAAAAGTTCGTCCTGGACGAAAATCATCGTTC
>NW_021593576.1:0-1099 GCF_001605985.2 Dendrobium catenatum
TTTCGTATGTATGTTTTAATTGTTTGATTTTCGTATGTATATTTTCGTAGTTTTCGTACGTATGTTTTTGTAGTATTCTTTTGTTTTACTTTTTAGGGTTGTATAAAAAAAAGTTTTGAAAAATAAAATTTTTTTAAAGTAATTCAAATGCCTCCTTATTTTCATAAGTTCATCAATACAGGGGGAGTTTAGGAGATACTTAGAATTTGAAACCCTATAAACAATAATTATTTTACCATCATCAAAAAGGGGGAGATTGTAGAGAGAGTTGCTATTTGTAAGTTTTATATTCTTGCAACTTATATTATTTTGATGATTTCAAAAATTATTATTTTTATCTATCTCCTAACACTTTTTGGAAGTTTTATTTTTGCTCTAGTGTGTACTAACATTTCAAGAAAATCAACTGCAAACGATGAAGACTTCAAACTATTCATTTGTAAATCATAAGTTTTTAAACGAAAGGGAGTGATTGTAATTGAGTGAAAAATCACAACACACACTCTTAGGGGATAATATTTGTGAACTGATCGTACGGGAAGAACCTGGTTCGTACGGGACGATCATGTCAATCAACCCCTCAGGAGAGCAATGGATTGAACGTACGAGGAGAAAATTTTCTAAGTCATAATCATCCAGGACGAATTTAATATTTGTCCCGGGATAAACTTCTCGGGATTCTCTCTTGCACTGTTCGTCCAGACGAAAATAAGGTTTGTACCAGGACGAAACTCTCTATATGAGATCGTACATGACGAAATGAACCTTCGTACCAGGACGAAACTCTCTGTATGAGATCGTACAGGACGAAATTAATTTTCGTCCCTGAATAAAACTCTCTGTATGCGATCGTACATGACGAAATTAATTTTCGTCCCTGGATGAAACTCTCTGTTTAAAATCATCCCAGGATGAAACCTATTCATTCCAGGATGAACTGAACCGACTTAAGTCAGTTGGTTACGTTATGTAGAATTTTTGGGAATCAACCTATGTAATAACCGTTTCGTACCGGACGAACATAATTCGTACGGGATGATGAGCGTGTACGAACATAATTCGTACCAATCTACATTAGGTTCGTTTCCGACACTTTAAG
>NW_021593577.1:0-276 GCF_001605985.2 Dendrobium catenatum
CAATAATTAACTTAAATTTAAAAATAAAAATTAAAAATTAAAATTAAAAATTCAATAACTTAATTGATACGGGCAGAAATAAAAAAAATTAAAAATTAATTAACTTAATTAATTCAATAATTTAAGCTATATTTTAAAATAAAAATAATTAATTTTTATTCCGTCGAAAATCCGCCGGAAAATCCGGAGGAAATGACTTTGAAAAAAATCTGTCGGAAAATCAATCAAAAATTATGTCAGAAATTCGGTGAAAAAAATCCGTCGGAATGCCGCCGG
>NW_021593578.1:0-260 GCF_001605985.2 Dendrobium catenatum
AATTTTATCTCCCTGTTTTATGTTGTTCAAGGGCATTATACCTAATTTTTAAGTTTAAGGGTCAGGGTTTGATCCTTAAATTCAAAAAGGGATATGGACCTATCCAATGGGATTTAGGGTGTAATTTTTGTTGTGCTGATGATGTTTAGGATAAGGAGTGTAGAGACACTGATTTTGCCCCAATCCAAGCCTAGGATAGATCCCTATAGTGATTTGAAGGTGCCTTAGAGCTCACCTTAGGTGGTTTAGTTAACCACCTT
>NW_021593579.1:0-314 GCF_001605985.2 Dendrobium catenatum
AAGAGAAATCCCCCAATGTACATCGAACTTGAAACAAGTTCTGATGAAGAATCAAAAAGGAGGGGTAACAGAATTGCTTTTGACTACAAAAAATCTAATCTTCCTCCAAAGTTTGATCTCACTTTAGATTCGGATAGTGACCAAGAGGGTAACAATTCTAAACCTCAAAGTGATGAGCCTGAATTAAGTACGTATGAAAAGCTTAATAGGGTAGTTAAATCCTTGCCTTAACCCCACTGTCCGCTGACAGGGTCTCAGGATTAGTAACTAAGGATTTCCCTAACTTAGATGGAGAAGTAAGGAAAGTCCAGAGG
>NW_021593580.1:0-212 GCF_001605985.2 Dendrobium catenatum
GAAGAAGATGAAGATGAAGGAGAGGAAGGAAAAGAGATGGGAGGAAGAAAATGGAAGAAAATGAGAGGAAATATGGAGGGATGATGAAAGAAAAAGAAAAATGGGGAAGAGGAAGAAGAGAGACGGAAGAAGAAGAAGAAGAAGAGAAGAATAATGTAGGAAGAAGAAGAAAAGAGGAGGAAGAAGAAGAGAGGAAGAGGAGGAGAAATTAC
>NW_021593581.1:0-214 GCF_001605985.2 Dendrobium catenatum
TTCCAAGGGAGTAGCATAATGGAGTTTCATCATCGTCCAGGACGGCTTCCCTTGCTGTAGATACGAGGCAAGACAGCGTCCAGCAGTGACAAAATAAAAGTATCTGGTCATAGAAGCCAGCTTCATTCATAACATTTCCAGCAGATAGAATGAATTTCTCCATGTTAATACCTTCTTAAATACCACTCTTTTAATCCCCAAAGCAATAGTAACA
>NW_021593582.1:0-219 GCF_001605985.2 Dendrobium catenatum
TTTTAATTAATTTTAATTTGTTTTTTAAGTGTATTTTAAATTAGGAAACTTTGAATAATCATTAAAAATTAATTTTTTATCCAAAAATTACGTATAATATATCAAATTATTCGTAATTTAATTCTCTTTAATTTAAAATTAATTTCATTTAAAAATAATACTTAGATTTTAAAATACTAATAAAATAGTAAATCACATTATTTTAACATTATTATTATT
>NW_021593583.1:0-827 GCF_001605985.2 Dendrobium catenatum
TTTGTAGCAAAGCATTACTTTCCTAAGAATTACACTGTTTATCAATAAATGTTTCCTTTAAAGTCATATGGAAGACGTCAAGAATTATTAGAGCTATAATTCACCAATAGAAAAAAGATAAAGCTTAAGATAGATCTTTAGATTTTAAAGGATATTTCAATTCCTTCTATCAAGACACTATTACTCCTTTGCTTGATAACTCTTAAGGAACCAAAAAAAACTTCTACATCCACATAATATCTGTTAAACACACGCCAAAAAGAATTTTGATCACAATGAAGAAAATTTACTTTGAGAATTTTTAAAAAAGATACATTATATGCAAAAAAGCTAGTGACAGTTATAGAATGAATCTACATATGATCTTTCATGCAAAGTAAAATCAAAATTTGGACCATAACCAAAAGTAGAATATGCAGTTTAGTCCCCATAAGAACCTAATCATTCATTTGAGCCAAAAATTGAATAGGAGCAATAAATTAGAATTAAAACTGAATAGAAGATCACATCTAAACCAAAACTTCAATCAAAATATGAACCTATTCTTAGCTTTAAAGTTCAAACTAAACAAATCATACATGTTCAAGTTATTAAATCATATGAATAATATAAGTAATGTAACTCTTAAGAATCTTGTTGATATTATCTAAATGTGTTCATCAACAAGCAAATATTGCTTTTATTTTTTGTTCTCAAACTCTTCATTTACAAATTCATATAAAGAACCTCATTGACCTTGTCAAATTAAATCAGCATATCCGTGAAATGATGCTTGATATCTGTTAACAAGAAGGCCTAATATTCAAAATTATATATTAAAACCAAAA
>NW_021593584.1:0-252 GCF_001605985.2 Dendrobium catenatum
CCTGATAGACAATGGCGCAGACCTCTCCCATGGCGACGTGGCTCGGTATGCATGCATAGCAGCAGAACAGAATAGCATAGAACTGCTCAAAGACATAGTCAATTATGGTGGTGACATCCCAATGGTCAAGGTAAGTGCTCTTAGCGGTGAGAATGTGGATGAACTATTAGAAACTGTCGTGTTAGTTGCTGAGATGCAAGAGTTGAAGGCAAATCCTCATAGAAAAGCAAAAGATACTTGCACTGCAGGTGT
>NW_021593585.1:0-218 GCF_001605985.2 Dendrobium catenatum
TTGGTGAATTTTGATTTTTAGGAAAATTTGTGTAAATTTCGTATACTGTCGTTGTGCTGCCCGATTTTTTTCCTGATTTCTGATTTGTCCGGATTTCTTCTGAATTGAATTGCTATCTGTATAAGCTATAAAAAGGGAGCTATAAGAGGCCTGGATCCTATGAGATTCAGTTAGTGTCTAGGAAAAACTTAGATGAGCTCAAGTTGGAGAAATATCTG
>NW_021593586.1:0-430 GCF_001605985.2 Dendrobium catenatum
TTCATTAAAATCAATAGTGATTGAGATGGGATGAGTGAATTTTTTACTACGAATTAGGGTGGGTGGTTTGATTCAAACAAATATGTAATTTAATTTAAAACTTAGGCTTCGTTTGGGATGGTTTTCTCTATGCTTCTTAAAGCAGCTTTTTAGTATAATTTTGATACTAAAAAGCTGTTTTAAGAAGCAGTAAGACACTGCCAAAAAAACATGATCTTTCGTAGCACTTGTTATGGGTGGTTTGAAAATCGTTGGCAAAACCGAGTATTCGCAGCGGTTATAACCGATGCAAATAGCAGCAATTATAACCGATGCGAAAAAGTTACGTTTTTAACATCTTAACTTAGTTGGGCATTCGATCCGGCATTTCATTTCTTCCTTTCGATCCCGCCCCCTTCTCCTTCGTACCTCCGCCCGCTTCTCCGATTTC
>NW_021593587.1:0-283 GCF_001605985.2 Dendrobium catenatum
GCTTTTACATATCCAGGCTTCCTACATTCAAAACAAACTATATTAGAAGAACTTTTAAAATTTTTGCTACCCTTACCTTTGTTACATTTCTAAAGGCACTTTTATTTTTTTCATAGAAAGCTTTTGAATTTCCTAGTTATTTAGGCAACATCATAACTTTCAGACACAAGAGAATTTGTATCTGTATCATAAGCCTTCAACGCTATAATTTCTCAATAATTTTCTCACATGTATCAAGTTACCTTTAATTCACTACCTGCTTAAAGGAGATGAGTGGCCTAAG
>NW_021593588.1:0-251 GCF_001605985.2 Dendrobium catenatum
TCTGACATGTACACTAGGTTTACTCAGATAGTTACTTAACTACATTCACTAGGAAAAAAACTTTCAAACTATGAAAAAGTAAACAAGATTTTGAGATGCTTGCCTTCGTCATATGATGTTAAAATCACTGCAATCACTGAATATAAGGATTTGAACACTTACTCTATTGATAACTTACTTGGCTCACTCATTGTTTATGAGCAAGGGGTGAATGAAAGAAATCTTGATGCAGGTGAGAAGAAAAAGGAGAA
>NW_021593589.1:0-326 GCF_001605985.2 Dendrobium catenatum
CGTCTGGGGCTGATGAGCTGAATTTGAACTGATCGTACAGAACGATATGCCTATCATCCTGGACGATAATGTCGGCAACTTGTGTTAATGAGCTCATTTTGAGATCTTCTATTTAAGCTATGACATGACACTTTGTAAGTGTCTTTGGCAGCCATCGTAACTTCGTTCTTGTGGGGGAAACTTGGAGAGAAAGCATGAAAGGGAGTGAGGAACGGGTAAAGTCTGAGAGAGGGAGAAGATCCTGTGAAGGGGGACTCAAGGGAGTGTGGAGGGGGATTCCACACGGTTGCTCTGGCAGGCTTGCACCTTAATATGGTCGGAATCAA
>NW_021593590.1:0-238 GCF_001605985.2 Dendrobium catenatum
TATTAAAATAATATAAAAAACTTGATAGAAATATTTTACTTATGTTTTTACTATTTTCTAAATTCTTGGTTGAATCCATAAATCCCTTATTTATGAAATTGAGCTTACAAATAAATTTACTTCAAATATTTAAAGTTATAGTAGTTTTCTTAGAATAATTAAATTTTTACATTGGATTTAACTAAGTCGGGGCTAACTTGTTCCTCCATTTGTTTATGTTATGGTGGGTCTCTATTAC
>NW_021593591.1:0-218 GCF_001605985.2 Dendrobium catenatum
ATTTTGCTTTAAGTTTTTGATGGATTTATTTCAATTTAAATATTTTTAGGATTTTTAGAATTTTCTGGGATTTTTGTGGAGTTTTTGGGTTTTGATAGGCATTTGGAACGGCATTGGAAATTATTTGGAATGGACCCCTCCGGTTGAGATTTTGTTCAACGCGGCCATCATCGGGGTGTCAGGGGTCATTTGAAAAATATTTGCAGTTTATGGATGAA
>NW_021593592.1:0-796 GCF_001605985.2 Dendrobium catenatum
ATCAAGAAATTGCAGATTAAGGCGACCATTGTGGATGTCTTGGTGTTTGTTGATGACCTCATTGAGGACGCCTCGGAAGCGACATGGCCAAAGATAAATTCATAAATCTATGCTCACATAATAAATTGTTCAATTGACCATATTATTTTCAAATAAAAGTTAGAATTTTTTTTTCCTATTTATTTTATTAATACTCATTAATTATGTTGTAATTTTGAAGTTCCTTTAAGAGATAACTATAGTAGCTGAGAAATTAAGAGATGCAGTGTCATATGATTAATATACTAAATATTGCTTCATGTTTTTCACCTTGCATGAGCATTTTGATCCTCCTTTAAGAATTTTGTATTGAATGAGCTACCAGATGTATTTTAATGCATTTATCCACAGATTTGTTTCGTTGAATTGAAGATGGTCAGTTAAACTTTGTGCGAAAGTTGTTTTTTGCAATGTAACCTGCTTTTTGGAGTTCATTGATAGACTTTGGCACTTTGCTCATTTTTCTAACTAATTTGATTTTGTGGTTGGGCTAATATAATTGGAGCTACTAGTAAATTTGATCAATGTTACCATCACTTTTTTATCATTAATTATTTATGTTAGTCATAAAAAATGGGAGCTTCTGACATTCACTTGAACTTCTCAAATTCAAGTGGTTTGTATTCCTACAGCAATTCATTTCATCTTGCTTTAATCCCTCTCTACAGGACAAAAGCCATCATACTCCTTATGGGATTTAGGAGTTAAGAGAGTGACAATAAATATGCATTTTTTTTGTTCTGCTTCTTCTGATGCT
>NW_021593593.1:0-313 GCF_001605985.2 Dendrobium catenatum
ATTTTCTATGAAATTTTTTTTGAGTAGCCAATTATACCTAAGCCTACCATTCTCCTGGTGGTGTTATCTCTAAGTGTCACCTTGCCTTCTGCCTTGAACTACAATGAAATGAATTGAATTGCATCTCTAATTATATGCCTTGAATATCCATTGTCTAGGTGCCATATGCTATCAAGAGGCCTTTTATGAGAGCACTCCTACAAAATCATCTGTGCTTTCATCTTATGCTATAAATTATGCAATTTTAGTCGCCACATCAAATGTGTTCTACAGTGAATAGTGTAACTGTGGGAGATATGTCCTATCATGCCAC
>NW_021593594.1:0-314 GCF_001605985.2 Dendrobium catenatum
AGGTGTTAATTCTTTCTTAATAAGTTTATGATCATGCCATTTTTTTATTTTATCTTCATAAATTTTGACATTTTATGTGCCTCATTTAAAATTCTTCTAATTCATTCAAGTGTGTTAATCTTTTTCTCTTTTATTCCCTAAGATTAAAACTTAATTCTTTTATAGCCTAGAATGCCTTATGCTCTAATTGTAGATGAAGGTGATAAGTTTTTTCAAAGACTAACTTATAAGGAGACATGCTAATATAAGTCTTAAAAGCATTTCTATATTCCTATAATGTGTGGTGGATGAGCTGACCTAGTTAATGATTGAAA
>NW_021593595.1:0-1109 GCF_001605985.2 Dendrobium catenatum
ACGCGTTGGTAAAAGCGTCCCCGCCACCCATTGATCCAAATCCCGCTTTGCAATTTCAAAGCCAAATCCAACCTTACACAAATACGGGCGTATTCCCGTCTGCCACGAGCGCCCGTTTGCGCATCAATCCAGAGCGGCTCTCCCAACATGGAGGCAATTCTGATCAAGTTCTCTTGATCCCAATATTGAAGAGGTAATTGCGGGAGCCGGATCCAGATGGGCGACGACAATCCCGCCAAAGAGCTAGGTGAGAACTCCGGAGTCCATCGGTCCAAGCCAACGATATTGCCACTGAAAAACCATGGCCCCCCACACAAAACCGCATCCCTGGCCTCAACTGATTCGAAGGTACACGCAAAGCAATCCGTTCCAATAGTCGAGATTTGCAACTCGCCAAATCTTCCCCATTGCCGTTTAATTTCGGTCTCCAGCACAAAAAAAGGCAATCTTCGGCCAAGCACCTTGCCCACGACGGCATTTTCGAGCTGGCCAATGCTGCGTGCCACCAAATCGAGCTTAAGATCCACCGCAACACCGTCCGATGAAAACTGGCCTTTCCGCACAGCTTCCGTCACCTTAATGTGCTCGGGACGCTTCCACGCATTAGTGGTAGTGGACTGGGTGTTGCTACCCATGCTTCCCCCAAAGATTCCATTCGGCAGAGCCTTAGAGGAAATATCCCGAACACTTTGTGGGCGTTCTGCTGCAGCTTGCGTCCCGCACCCCTCAGTACCGGGGACGTTCACGCCTGTAGGTGTCTCCAGAACACCACTACCCGCCCCCTCATTGGAACCCATACAAACATCATTATCATCCACACAAGGAGGGGCAGCACCAGCAAAGCTATCGAGGCAGTCCTCCATGCCCAAATCCATGTCATTATCCATCACCGCATCCGCATGCCCAGCTGCCGACGGTTCATCCTGGGCCACAATCGGCGGGTTCCGCCGCGCAGAAGCAGCAGCCTCCGCCTTGGCTGCAATCATGACCCGCTCAAGGGCCTGCTCGAAATCCATGGCCGCGCTTTCCTCCTCAAAGGTCGGGTTGGCCTTCAGCTGCACCTCAGCCTCACGGGCGCCCATGCCCCCGCCAGCAGTCCCGCGGGCTTG
>NW_021593596.1:0-396 GCF_001605985.2 Dendrobium catenatum
ATCATATTGTGGGAGACAACTATTCCGAAAAATTAGATGTTTTCTAAAGTAGAAAATTTAATCATTGATTATAAGAATATAAAAACATTCATAAATCAACATGTTAATTTCAATTTTAAAATTGAATTACATAATTTATAGGTCTAAAATGACTAGACAAATTAACAAGTTGTACATTTAGTTTTTGATATTTGGTCTCCCCATTTCAAATGTGTTGGTCTCTGAATTTGGTCCCAATTATCTAAGAGGAGCAACATTATTATAAATAATTGGGGATTTACATGCACACTACAAAATCTCTATGTATTTATATATTTATCATCTAAAATTGTATATTTATTTATATAATACTGAAATATTTAAATTTTATAAAAAAATACTACTAATATAAACTTA
>NW_021593597.1:0-254 GCF_001605985.2 Dendrobium catenatum
CCAGGCCGATCCTGGAATCGTCCTGGCCGATAATTTAGAAAACAGTATGCCTAAACTGTCTAAGGCGGCTATCTCTTTCTATTTTGAGCTTATCGTCCTGGCCGATACAGGTATCGTCCAGGCCTATAGGTTAATGTCGGCTGCCTTAATTAAGAATCCTTAATTAGACTTTCTATTTTAAGCTAATCGTCCCGGACGATATAAATATCGGCCGGGCCGATGTGGGCAAAAACAGAAATTTTAAGCCTCTCAAG
>NW_021593598.1:0-203 GCF_001605985.2 Dendrobium catenatum
GGTGCCATTTGGCGGCAAACCGCGGATTAGAGGACACGTACTGTAATATCAGTTTTGCTCCAGGTTCGTCCAGGACGAAGTTGGATCGTCCGGGACGATCGGTACAGGTTGTTCAAGGAAAACCGTTCTGTCTGTATGGTTCGTCTGGACGAAATGTTGGATCGTTTGGACAAAAATTTTCCAGAGCCCAAGTCGTCCTTAGA
>NW_021593599.1:0-264 GCF_001605985.2 Dendrobium catenatum
TGTAACTCGATATGTGGCTGGATAAATCTTAAGAAAATTTGAGCTTTGTAAATCAAAGTTTTCTCCTTATCTAAACCAACATGTTGTAGTTATAAATTTTTATAACTTAATATGTGTGGTAAGACAGGGTCCAAAAGCTCATACTTTCAAATAAACTTTTTGCTTGTCCTAATAACGTATTGTAGTTACATGTCATTTATAGCTTGATATGTTTACTAGGACAGGGTCCATAATTTGATCTATGCAAGATTGTTAAAATTAAAT
>NW_021593600.1:0-208 GCF_001605985.2 Dendrobium catenatum
TTTTGTATGTTGAGTTTTATGTGGTATTGATATCATTTCTTAGTTTATAATATCCATTATAATGATATCAATACAAATTATCTTGTTTTGTTTTAATCTGATTTTGAAATGTGTGTTAACCTATATGAAAATCCCTAAACCTTTTTTATCCTACAAGTGCTATAACTTAAGCTGCAACTCAAAATTGAATTCATTAGAAAATCTAATT
>NW_021593601.1:0-436 GCF_001605985.2 Dendrobium catenatum
CCATTGGGTCAACTCGAACCCGACCTGTTTTTTCAAACGGGTCGATTTCGGGAACCCAAACCCGACCCGGTTTGAAATTGGGTCGGGTTAAACCCGAAATTTCCGGTCTAGTTCAAGTAGGGTTTTCGTGTCGTGTCAAATATTGACACCCCTAAGTGGAAGTGAAGTGCGCCTAAGGAATATAAAAATAGTAGAGCTAAGATGATCAAAGAAAAAGAGGGCAGCCAATGCGTGATACTGTGATAGTAAGTGCAAGAGCAAGGAGGGGGAGAAAGAGAGATAGAGAGGGAGAGAGATAAAGGCATACAAATAAATCAAATTATTGATGACTTAGTTCTCATTTTGTTCTCTATTCATTGTATTCTTGTTCGTTATAAGCTTGAGATTGATTTTAAAAAGAAAAAAAAATCCCTTCATATGCATTTATTTAATTTGC
>NW_021593602.1:0-321 GCF_001605985.2 Dendrobium catenatum
TACATTAAAAAAAAAAAAAAAGTTTAAGAGCAAAGTTGAAAAGAATATTTAAAAATTATATCTCATGTCCTTATATTAAGTCATTACTTATTATTTCTCTTATAACATCCTTATATTTTTGTCATTTTATTACAATAATTCTTTAAATCAAAGTCATTTTTCTCTTTCATTTTATCATAATAAATGGGTCAACTCGAACTCTTAAAATAGAGCTTGATCTAAAACTCAAACTCGATCACTTGATTAAGCTCGACTTCCAAAACAAGTGTGGCTCGAGCTATGCTCGATTCCACTCTTTACAATTCTGACATCATCATATCA
>NW_021593603.1:0-1163 GCF_001605985.2 Dendrobium catenatum
CGGGTTAAATTTGGGTCAACCCGCATGTAAGTAATGTCAACCCGAACCCGACCTGCCTTTTAGATGGATCAAAAATCTGAACACGAACCCGACCCATTTAACAAACGGGTTGACCCGAACCCGAATTTTTCCGGGTCAGATTTCTGGTCGTGTCAACTTTTGACACCCCTATTGCAGGTAGGAGGCTTATAGTTAGACATTGTTAGAATGTAGTTGCTTGGGAATAAAGGTTACAAAATAATGTTTAACTAAGTTGAGAAGCTTATTGGTGCTGAAGAAGTGGGTGAAAATAGTCAGATATCGATGATCGACCAACTCCCAGATAAAGTAGAAGAATTTAGAAGTTAAATCATTTGGACTAAGGGACTTATACTTGTCGATTCTAAAAAGCCTTTTTAATTTCCATCTCAAAGAAGGGAATGATGAGCATGTTTTGGTCATCCAGTGATGGAGAATTCTTCATAGAAAGATTATACGTGGAGATAGACCACGAGTCAAAATTGTATAGAGCGTTATACAAAGATTGAAAATATCTAATGGCTTAAATAGAAATCCCCGATGAGAAGTGAGTTTTATATTGAATGAGGATATCTTTAAGGTAGTGTTGATTTGAGTTTCTTTTAATCTTTTGATAAAGAAATAATTTATTGCCCTCACTTAGAGAGAGCCAAATAAATTTAGCCTGTTGATGAGCTCACTAATTTTTATAGGTAGAAGCAAGAATAAGGTTGTCCTAAATGATCTTAGTCTTAGCTTAATAAGAAGAATTCTAAGGACTTTTTTCAAACATTAAGAACAATCTTTTATTCTCCTTTTTGAAGAGGTTGTGGTTTTGGATGGCTGGTAGGCATAGTTTCAAGTGGCGTCTTTACAAAATTATGATTGATTGGACTTTGATTTGTGTTATTTATTAAAAATTAGGCAATCTTCCGCTTATGCCTAACTTCTTAGTTTACTCAATGGCTTATACAATTGGTTTGTTTTTCAAATTATTTTACGAATTGTGATATTTTCTTGTTAGCATCACTGTTCTTCTTAACCCCTCACCTACTTATGAGACCTCATCCCTTTGAGATAATTCTACCTATAATATTCTTATAATATTTTCTTCATTCAATTCTCTCATCTATTCAGACATTAATATACGACCATCATTTAGTAAT
>NW_021593604.1:0-224 GCF_001605985.2 Dendrobium catenatum
GGTTTTCATACTTGCATGACAAAGTCTCCGGTGCCAGAACCACGAATCATCAATCACTATTTTTAGTAAAAATGAAGCAGCACATTCAATATTATTTAAATCAAGCATATAGACATTGTTGATCATCTTTCCCTGCAAAATAGTATTGTTACTTAAACTTACAATGCATGAATTTGCAAAGAATTATACGATGAAGCCTTTGTCACAAAGTTGACTGATGCTGA
>NW_021593605.1:0-416 GCF_001605985.2 Dendrobium catenatum
ATAGAATTTAAGAAGAGATATAACATAGAAACTAAATAGAATTTTTTAAAACATGAGTATATTTAGACATTTAAGATAGAGAAAATTATTGTAAGAATGATGATATAAAAATTTTATATTTCATATTTCAATATGTAATATAAATGTACATAAGATCAATTTGAATTAAGAGATTAAAAATGTAAGGAAAGAAATAACTACCACATGTGGCGCTTTGCGCATCTTTTGCAATTTTATGGATCATTTATGTGCATCTTTTCACTTGTTGGGCTTATTTTGTGCCTGTTTTTCACATTGCACATTTCTTTTGATTTTTTGTACATTGTACAATTTTAAGAGTAATAGTATTCTTTCCAAAATCAATAATCTAAAATTTCAAATATTTCTAGATGCATAAATATTAAATGATAAGTGAA
>NW_021593606.1:0-231 GCF_001605985.2 Dendrobium catenatum
GACGAAAGACTAAGAGAATCGAACTCAAGTGAGAAAATATTAACCATTCCCAAAAGACACTAAGGAATCCTATTACACAAGTCTAAGAAAAACCCAATATGATTTAAAGGAATTTTTAAACTAATTGCCACACAAGACCTTATAAAAGTCACCTATCAAAATCACTATTTTGGTTTTGACACAAAACCTTACTAAGTTTTCTATCAAAATCCTCTTTTGATACAAAATATT
>NW_021593607.1:0-760 GCF_001605985.2 Dendrobium catenatum
AAAGCCCTACAATTTATTGAAAACTGATTGTTCGTACGGACAAAATTTTACGTTCATCCCGTACAAAAAAAATCGTATGGACGAACGAATGCATCCAAACTAAAATGGCTTTTCATAATCACACAACTTACGAAGCATCCTTTCATACAGACTTTTGACCAAAATGATCCTACAGACAAACACGTGTTCGTCCTGGATGATCAGAACTTATGATCGTTTTAATGGCAGCTAAAAACGTCCCCTGCATTGAACTGACATGTGTTCGTTCGGACAAACCAAAGGTTCGTACATATGAAATATAGCATTAAAAACTACCTTATCTGTTTAACTGACATTCAATCATCCCAAAGTTTGAACAAGTTCGTCCTGGACGATCGTGACGATCGTACAAATGAAGTGAAAATTAAAAACTGAAAAACTGCACGCAAACAGTTCAAAATCTGATAGTTTAACACACGACACAATTCGTCCTATAAAAAAAAATTTCTTCCCGGACCATTGTCACT
The DNA here is from genome assembly GCF_001605985.2 of Dendrobium catenatum. Taxonomy (NCBI): domain Eukaryota; kingdom Viridiplantae; phylum Streptophyta; class Magnoliopsida; order Asparagales; family Orchidaceae; genus Dendrobium; species Dendrobium catenatum. The sequence goes on from NW_021593607.1 coordinate 507, forward strand.
TAAATTTCTCAAAACAAGCACTTAATCAAAACTAAAACACAAGCACACTAAAAACACAATGAAAACAAAAACAAAAACTCAAGATACAGAAAAAGAAAACATAAAACACAATGATATACAGAAAATTACTAACTAAAAACACACCATCAATGTTGCAAAAAAAACATTTTTATCAAGCATTCAAATCGATTTCTCCAAGCCTTGTTCTTAATGCACTCAAAGTATCAAAGGCTAAAGGTTTTGTAAAAATGTCT
>NW_021593608.1:0-345 GCF_001605985.2 Dendrobium catenatum
CCCGGATTCATCAAGGTAAAACGGGAAGAAACGCGATTTAAGTTAAATACTGCTCAAATTATGTTCAAGCAGCCTAAATTTCATATTCGATGAGATAAACATTTAGATCCTAAAAATTAAACATTTTTATAAATCTTGTCGTATCGAATGTCAATAAAGCTCCCGACTGATCCCATTCTTTTCCGCCCACCGAATGGTTCGGCATATCATTAAAATATATTAATGACTTGTCTCTGTGATCGCAACGTGGCATGTTGGCGGCTGTGCTTCTACGATTTATTGCACCGTAGGGAGTTTGTGAGAAATACGCCAACGCCAATAGTGCTTGATTTTTTTTTTTTTTTT
>NW_021593609.1:0-208 GCF_001605985.2 Dendrobium catenatum
GACATTAGGATCTACTCTAGACCCTATGACTCTTCTAGACCCCAGATCCTAGGATTTTCTTAGATTCTAGGATTCTTTTAGATTATAGTCTTTAGGATATATCCAAACCCTAGAACTCTTCTAAATTTTAGACCTTAGAGTCCTTATAGATTCTAGGACCAATCTAAATTTATATCAATCCAAAATCTTGATCAATGTAGATCTTAAT
>NW_021593610.1:0-368 GCF_001605985.2 Dendrobium catenatum
CCTTTGAAGCTCTTCTATTTAAGAGCTCTTGTTCAACGTTTTCAACAATCTTTTGCTGCTGCCTTGACCTGAGAAGGCCTTGAGGAGAGAAAGAGAGAGAGGGAGAGAGAGAGAGGATCTTGTGAGGGGGAGCTTGTGAGGGGATTCACAAGGGCGCTTCAAGGATCGCTCTGCTTCTTCCTCGTGTAGAGTTTCTTATCCGTGGAAGGGTCGGTAGAGGTAAGGTTTTCAGCACTGGATTGTGGTTCTCTGCCAGCTTCAAGTGGAAGCAAAAGGAGATAGGTCCTCTGCCTTGCCGGGGTGGCAAAAAGGACTTTTTTGTGAGGGCTGCTCCGCCTAGCCGTGGGGGCTAAAGGAGAGACACATTT
>NW_021593610.1:590-1832 GCF_001605985.2 Dendrobium catenatum
CCCCCTCTTGGTTAGCTTGGACCAGTTCTATAGGGCTTAACATCCCTAACAAACTTTTATTTATTTTGTTTTTTTTTTGAGAGCTTTGATCATCACCATCTTTCATTAATTTTCAAATTCTAGTCAAATCATCCTGGCCGATACTTTTATCATCCTAGACGATAAGAAAAATTCCCTTCAAACTTCCATCTGCTAAACTTTTTTGTTCTTTCTACAACTCTTCATCCTGGATGATCCATTATCGTCCTGGACGATCTGATGGAATGAAAGTGCTCAGATGACACTAGAAAGTGCTCTGATACCATTTGAAAGTTCGTTAGGGATGTTAGGCCCTATTGAACTAGTCCCAAAGCTAATTAATAAAGAGGTGAATAGATATTTTAAAACAAACACAATCCAAAACCAATATTCACCACAACGAAAAAACAATGCGGAAGAAAATAATGCGGAAGTAATAATAAGAAAAGAACACACCAGATTTATAGTGGTTCGGTCAAACCTTGACCTACGTCCACTCCTTGGAGGCACCCCCCAAGTATTGCACTAAACTAGTGTCTCTCCTTTACCCCCACGGGTAGGCGGAGAAGCCCTTACAAAATCACTTTCACCTTCCCCGGTGCGGCGGAGTCGCCGGGTCCTTTGACACCAAAGAGATCTTCTTCTTTGGTGAACTTACCTCGAGACAAGCCTTGAATCCGATGGTACTAAGGTGCGAGTTCGCCGGAGTAACCGTTTGGATCCCCCACCACACTCCCTTGAGTTCCTCCCCCTCACAGGATCTTCTCCCTCTCAAATTCCACCCTTTCCTCTCTCCCTTTCAAGCTCTCTCTTCTAGTTTCCCCCAAGAGAACGAAGCTACAATGACTGCCAAAGACACTTACAAAGTGCCTTGCCATAGCTTAAATAGAGGCTCTCAAAACGAGCTCATTAATGCAACTTACCGCCATTATCATCCAGGACGATAGCTAAATCGTCCTGGCCAATTAGCACAAATATGAGGAAAATCGTCCTGAATATCGCCCTGAAATGAAACTGGACGATGTCTAATCGTCCAGGACGATCTTGCGATCGGCCTTGACGAAATCCCCATTAAATGCTTTCTAAAACTGCTTGAGAAATTTTGGAAAAATTGCTCTAGATCGTCCGGGATGATATTTTATAGTCCAGGACGATCCACCGGGACGATGTCCAAAAATAAGATTTTGCTAAGTAGATCTGGCGGCAGATTCTTGCTGTATTGAG
>NW_021593611.1:0-366 GCF_001605985.2 Dendrobium catenatum
CAGATCAGACCCTGGGTTCGGTATGGGAGGCAGGCCTGGGTCTGGTGCACCCAATGCAAGTGGCAATTGGGTCAAATTTGATCTGGATTCAAAGATGGCTTGGGTCCAAGTGTTTTTGGCTACTTTGGGTTAGCCTAACTATTGACCCAAGCTAGCCCAAGGCATGGGCTGGCTGGAGGGGATGTATTAGACCTAGAACCACCTATGAGAGGTGTTGATCAGGTCCAATTGGGCCTAGTTTGAGAGTTGGCTCAATCCCAAGTGCTTTTGGGCACTTTGGGTTAGCCTAACTCTTGACCCAAGTGAGCCCAAGGATTGGGCTGATCAATGAAGGTGTATTGGGTCAATAGGAACTCAATAGCACCT
>NW_021593612.1:0-284 GCF_001605985.2 Dendrobium catenatum
ATTGGTGCAAATAGTAACAGTTAAAACCAATTCTAAAATAGTTTTTTGTTAGTTGTTTTAAAATCGCTCTTGACAACTACTACAAAAAATCCTATTTTTTGGTAATGTCAACTTCATTTAAAATGGAATTCTAATGAAACTCAAAATCCAAATCATTTTAATCATCAAATATTCTTGAAATCATATGAGAAAATCCATGCCATTCATTATAAAATGGCTATGGGTATATGCTCTTTCTATTCCTCATAACTATTAGTGTATTTTTTTATTTGGAGCCCCCCCTT
>NW_021593613.1:0-556 GCF_001605985.2 Dendrobium catenatum
TTTGTTGATACTAGGGGTGCAAATGAGTCGAGTCGAGCTCGAGCCAAGTGGTGTTCGAGTCGAGCTTGCATGCCAAATGTCAAGCTTGAGCTTGAGCTCAAACTCGAGTCGAGCTCAAAATCCGAGCTCGAGCTCGACTTGTATCATGTCGAGCAGCTCGTCGAGCTCAGTCCCGAGCTCCGCTTTCGCCGCGTCCTCTTGTTGCTACGTCCGCTTGTCGTTGTGTTTGCCATCGATCGAGATCGGCGTCCCGAGCTCGCTCGCTCGTCGTCCGGAGGCTCTGCCGACAAGATCAATTGTCTCGAGCTCGTCATTGTGTCCTTTGTTGAGATTGCTCCTCCCTAGCTCGTTTGTCGTCGTTTCGAGGCTCCGTCGTCAAGATCCATCGTTTAGAGCTCGTCGTCACGTCCGTCAACGAGATTCGTCTAGTTGATTCTTTATGCAACACTAAGATGACGTACTCACACTCTATTGTCATAAACATTCAAGCATACAAAAAAAATAAATTTAAATTAAAATATAAATACATTTTAATTTAATATAAAAATATATAATT
>NW_021593614.1:0-228 GCF_001605985.2 Dendrobium catenatum
TATTTTAAGATGTCTTAATGAAGTTTTAAATTAGGTTGAGCTTGAAAATAATTTGATTTATTTTAAGATAAATGAATATAAATAATTAATTATGATTCTAATTTTAAAGCAAATTCATAACAACCATCCTGCCTAAAATTATGTTAAAATATCCTAATATTTTTTTTTTTAAAATGAGGAAATAGAATTCATAGAATAAAACTCAAGTTCAAGCTTAAGTAGTCAAAT
>NW_021593615.1:0-841 GCF_001605985.2 Dendrobium catenatum
AATCAAGGGCTCAAAGCACTGTTGGAAGGTTCAAACTGTAATTTGTGTTACCAAACGGTCTCCGATTTTGACGAGCTTATACTCGAATCGAACGGCTCGACGAGACTAATCCAATGAGCCTAAGATCACCGGATTCCGAAATCATTAAGTCCTTCAAATGTCCAACGAACGGTGCATGATCGTAAGATTCAATATCGGCCGTGCATTCGACCACCGCCCCATGATCTCATTCGACCACCGCCCTATGATCTCTCTCACAAACCACCGCCCCCTGATCTCTCTCCCATGATCTCTCCCCCATGATCTCTCTCTCACAAACCACCATCCCATGATCTCTCATGACAAAAAAACCGCCCCTCATCCTCTAATACATGACACGTCCAAGCCTCCCTCCTCTCATATAGTTCACGTCCAAGCCCCTCTCTCTAAGGAGTTCACGTCCAAGACTCCCTCCTCTCATATAGTTCATGTCCAAGCCCTCTTCATCTCTCAGCAGATCAGAACTTCCTCTCTTGCATTCACACGCACAGAAACTTCCTATTCGCCTCCATCTCGACAGTTCACAAGGAATTCCAAGAGCCCCAACAGCCCGTTCGCCCTTCTATTCGCAAACCCCAGATGAATCCTTCTCTGTTGCAATTTGTTCGGTCAGAGGTAATAAAGGGTGATAAATCTTCTTCTTATTAATCTTTTTCTTCTCCATTCCAACCTTCCTTTTCATTATATTAATCATCAAAAAGATTAAGAATATATATATAATGAATTTCATTTTTCTTTATGTTTGTAGAAAATAAGAGATTTAGATGATTTCTTTTCTTTCATTTTGAAATCTAATGTTGAT
>NW_021593616.1:0-276 GCF_001605985.2 Dendrobium catenatum
GGTGAATTTTTAAAGTAAAGTTGATTTCTTTAAAGCTATGGATCATTTCCCTTTCATCACAAATGACATTGAAAACTTACAAATGTTCTACTGGATATCAAAAGCTTTTGCTTATGTCATTTTCTAGAAGGGGAAAAAAAATATTTGAATGATAGTCTTGAAATTATTAGATTGAAAATTTTATTTTCTTCTCCATTATACATGATCTATATAACTTACAAACAATCCACTAGGGATTATGTTTTTTTATATCGGATCATCATATGTCAAGAAAGG
>NW_021593617.1:0-561 GCF_001605985.2 Dendrobium catenatum
ACTTAGGCTTAACAACCTAATTACTAGACCCAACAGTTTGTTGGGATTGTTGGAATCACAACTGGGAGGGCTTGTTGGGAATGATGATGGGTGATGGCTATAATGGAGCTTAGGGTGGGATTTTGGAGGAGATCACCAACAAATGATGGGTGATGGCTACAATGGGCCCCCTCCGTGAAAAAAAAAACGTATATACTCGCTTACGGTTCGTGATTTTGGCTGGTTCAACATTTGCTCGCTCTAATAGTCGCTCTGCTCTCGCGCGGCGCAGCTCTCGTCTTTTATGTATAAGTTTTTTATTTTTTCTGTGTGTATTCTGTGGAGGTTAAAAAAAATTGTTTGCCATATTTGGGCTGTGATCTATCCAGGGGCGGAACCAACTATAATTTTCAGGGCGGGCAAACGTATAAGTAATTGTTCGCATATATGTCGAGGGTCCAAGGGGGCAGCGCCCCCTGGCGAGGTTCTAGCTGCGAGGGTTTCCGGGGGCAGTGCCCCCGGAACAAATTTTGACTTACTATTTCTCTTTGTATTTGGTTCATCATTCCCTAACAATAATAC
>NW_021593618.1:0-254 GCF_001605985.2 Dendrobium catenatum
TGTAGGTTGTCGACACTCCAATGGACACTCCAATTGACAAGAACATAAAGCTTATAGAAGACAAGAATGAAGAGCTTAATGATGTCAGTTGGTGCCAAAAGTTATTGGGATAATTAATTTGTTTATCCCACACACGACCTAAAATATCCTCTGTTGTAGTAATCCAATTTATGCATTCACTACAAAGGAATATCTAATTGCCATATGCATAATCTTGAGGTGTTTAAAAAGTTACTCTGAAAAATAGTGTATAG
>NW_021593619.1:0-207 GCF_001605985.2 Dendrobium catenatum
ATTTGCCACCCGTCGTCTCCCTACGACGGTAGGTGCGCGGTGGCTGATCAGTCATCTAACCCCCTCTTTTGGATCCTCCTGAAAAATATTCCCACAACGAGGGTGAGTTTTTAAGCTCAATAGGTGAGGATAAAAATTCATTTAAACATAGGGAGAAAAAAAAGAAACTACAACATGCTTGGCGTAGGGAAAATTAACAGAAAATTA
>NW_021593620.1:0-286 GCF_001605985.2 Dendrobium catenatum
TAAGGGATGAATCTATGTAACACCTTCTCTTCCGCAGGGGGTATGGTAGTAGGTTTTGTGGCCGCAGGATCTTCCGGTGGTAATCCAACCTTCCTCCTCCTTTCAGCCTGCAGGCAATATCAATTTCAAAACAAATGCTTATACATTCCAAACTTGGAAGATCAAAAAATAATTTCATGAGCTGAAACACATTGTAATGCAGAATATTTTTTTAAGTAAATAAAAAAGTGCAACCATAAGTGGCATTTTAAGTAATACATAATCACTCAATATATCATAGAAGTAA
>NW_021593621.1:0-248 GCF_001605985.2 Dendrobium catenatum
AGGTTTGGAACTAAATTCTGCCTTTTTGGCCTTTTCCGTGAGTTCTCGAGCTGACTGCTGGATTTTAAGAGACTCTTGCTGTGACTTATCCAACTTTTCTTACATCTCCCTAACTTGTGACATCATGCTTGCAAGCTGAGTCTCCAAGTTTTTTATGTGCTCTTCATCTCTGGCCTTTAAAGACTCATCTGAATCTGACTCGGCATCATTTGAATCATCATCTTTAACAAATCGACGTTTGCTGGGCT
>NW_021593622.1:0-1179 GCF_001605985.2 Dendrobium catenatum
TTTTAATTTTCATGCTTACTTACTGCAAGTGTTTTTAATTTTGTGGTTAAAAAGTTTTATTTTTTAAAACTTTAATTAACTTGCCTTTTTAATCAATCAGTTTCAAATTTTAAAATCCAAGAAGTAATTTTTAAAATTACCAATTCACCCCCTCTTAGTTAGCCTTGGGACATAAGCTTAGGTTCAACAACCTATTCAAGATTCAACAAGAATTAATAAATAGTATCAGAGCCTTATTTCAAAACTATAAGTTTAGACTACTTTTTGATAACGAGCATGACTACTTTTGGAAATCGGAACACTCTTGAAGGGTATTCAATCACTAAATCTCATTTGTTTGATAACATCCTTTTCAATTTTTGAAAAATATGAATGTCTATATTTTTACAGTAACTAGATTATCGTATGTGGATTTTAGTTCAAGAAGAGTATACAAAATCAACTAGATTAGTTAATGGTATTAGAGTTGAAACACCTTTTGCTGAATGGACTGTAGAATAACGTGCTTAGCACAGTTAAATATAAAATGTTTAAACAGTTTCTTTTATGCACTTAAGTCAGAAGATTACATGTGGGTTTCCACTTATAAAATTGAAAAGGACATATGGAATAGACTTTATACTTATTATAAAGGGATTAACAAAATAAAATAATCTAGACTAAACATTTTATTACATGACTATGAATTGATTCACATGAAATCCAATGAATAAATTTTTGACAAGTATACAAGATTCACTCAGATAGTCACTTCTTTGCATGTATTATGTTGGAAACTAATGAATGCTGAAATAGTTAATAAAAGTTTTCATTGTTTGCCTATTGCATATGATACTAAAACAACTGCTATTATAGAGTCAAAAAATTTAAATGCTTACTCTATTGACAATCTTCTTGGATCACTAATTTCTTACGAGCAAGGAGTGAGTCAAAGAAAGATTGATATAGAAGAACAATGAAAGGAGAAGAATATTGCACCGAAAGTGGAGGAGTCGGAGAGTGATTTATCATAACCTGAGGATGAGAATGACATTGCCTTGATGACTAGGTAATTTAGGAGCTTTCTTAGAAGGAAGCGGAGGAGATGCTAGCAATGGAACAGAGATAAATTTAATAAGAATGTTAAGGTTTCTAATGACGTAATTGTTACAGATCTATGGTTTATGATTTTGATGATAG
>NW_021593623.1:0-349 GCF_001605985.2 Dendrobium catenatum
TTGGAAACTTCAAGAAGTTGATCGTAGGAAAGTTCACTTACCTCTTCTTGATCAGTATTGTTGTCTGCCATCAAGCACAATTTTGATGTCTCATCTTCTGGATCTGTTTCTGATGAATCTGATTTCGAATTCCCCCAAAAAGCTTTTTGTACTCTCATCTTGTCCTTCCTTGGCTTAGGTTTCTCCTCACCTTTTCCTTTCCTTGAGTGGTCTTTAAGCGTAGGGCAATCCGTTCTCATATGTCCAGGTTTCCTGCATTCAAAACAAACAATATTATAAGATTCTTTAACATGCTTATGATCCTTACCTTTCCTCTAACTTTGATGATGATTTTGTTTCTTCCTTAGAA
>NW_021593624.1:0-296 GCF_001605985.2 Dendrobium catenatum
CATTTCTTTCTTTCAGCACATCCACTTTCTTGACCTTCATCTCTATCCGGATTTTTGTAGATTCAAAAAATCTGGATACTGATCACAAAAATAGCAACTTTTCTCCTTCACCGGCCAAAATTCAGCCGCTGAAATTTGCCAATATCAGCCCACCAACGGTCCCAAGACTTTCTCTAATACCAATTTGATAAGAAATACTTGAGTTCGCAAGTAATCCGAGAGGAAATACTTGAGTTCGCAAGCAACCCTAGCAATAATCGGTAAAAACAACGAGAATAATGCAAAAATCTGGATGA
>NW_021593625.1:0-352 GCF_001605985.2 Dendrobium catenatum
TTCGATGTAGGAAACCTGGACATATGAAAAATCAGTTCCCTAATTTGAAAATTCTTCCTATGAAAGAAAAGGGCAAGGCAAAACAAACTTTGAACTGGGAAAATAACGAAAGGCAAAAAATCTCGTGGGCAGATCTCGTCTCTGAAGCATCAGACCATGAAAGAGATAATGGTTAAATGCCTTATTTGTGTCTTTCTTTTTGTTTTTCATTTTTTTATTTTTTTTTTTGTGTTTTTGTTTTCGTTAAGTTTTTCTCTAATCAACACACATATTCACTTTTCTAAAAATAAAAAATCTACTTTTTGTTTTTTCTTGAAATCTTTGGTAAGTTGTGTTTGACTTCTCTAAAACA
>NW_021593626.1:0-222 GCF_001605985.2 Dendrobium catenatum
GGTTGACCCAAGGTCTGGATTTGAGTTCAACAAGCTGGATTTGATATTTGAAATTCATTGAAAGTGGTTTCAAAGAGTTTGGAATTGATTTGAGTTGAAATGGGCATTTGAAATCCCATAAGGGTATTTTGGTCAATTTTGACCCATTGGTCAACTGGGGTCAAAGATGGGTCTGCAAAATGCATTTTACTGCTCAATAGGTTGTAATCAAGAGTTTGGAAG
>NW_021593627.1:0-288 GCF_001605985.2 Dendrobium catenatum
GTGGATCGGCCTGGACTATAAAATATAGTCCAGGATGTTCCAGGACAATTTTTCCAAATTTTCTCTGGCAATTTGGGAAAGCAATTAATGGTGATTTCGTCCTGGACGATCTTAAGATCGTCCGGGACGATTAGACATCGTCCAGCTTCATTTCAGGGCGATATTCAGGATGATTTTCCTCATAATTGAACTAATCGGCCAGGACGATATGTCATCGTCCTGGATGATAATGTCGGTAACTTGCATTAATGAGCTCGTTTTTAGCTTTTCTATTTAAGCTATGACATG
>NW_021593628.1:0-748 GCF_001605985.2 Dendrobium catenatum
TGTGAATCCCCTCACAAGCTCCCCCTCACAAGATCCTATCTCTCTTCCTCTCTCTCTCTTTCACTCCTCAAGGCCTTCTCACGTAAAGGAAGCAGCCAAAAGGTTTTTGAAAATGTTGAACAAGAGCTCTTAAATAGAAGAGCTTCAAAGGAGCTCATTAATTGCAAGTTGCCGAGAACATCGTCAAGGCCGATATGGACATCCGCCTGGCCGATCAGTATAAAACTCAGAAGATCGGACAGAGCATAGCCCTGAATGCAAACTGGATGATTTAAAATTGGCTTGATCGTCCAGGCCGATCCCATGATCGTCTAGGCCGATCCCACGATCATCACGACCGATCAGTCAAATCAAAGGAAAATCGTCCAGAGCATCGCCCTGAATTCTTACTGGCCGATATTTATCGTCCTGAAGTAACTAAGGTTTTTGAATAGATCATTCTGGCCGATCGTGCGATCATCCAGGATGATATGATCATATCAATCATCCTTAATTACTTCCTTGATTTCCTAATTAATTAAGGCATAATTTATGAATATCGTCCAGGCCGATCAATGATCGTCCTGGCCGATTATTTAAAAATACAATATACCTTAATTATCTATGGCGACAACTTCTTTCTATTTTGAGCTTATCTTCCTGGCCGATACATGTATTGTCTAGGCCGATCTGTTAATGACGGCTGCCTTAATTAAGAATATATATTTAGACTTTCTATTTTAAGCCCGATCGTCCAGGACGATGTAAA
>NW_021593629.1:0-288 GCF_001605985.2 Dendrobium catenatum
AAAAATATTCCCTCAAATCTTGGTACATCTTGTTACTGCCTGGGTGAATGGTATAACTTAAATAGTGAGCTTCTTGAAGAATGTCCTTCCTCAAATCTCCAACATCTGGGATGCAAATTCTGCCTCCATACCGAAGTAACTCATCCTCATCAAGCTCAAACTCTTCCACGTGACTAACCTTCACCAAATTTAGGACTTTCTCAAATTCTGCATCATGTGGCAAAGCTTCCCTTATCCTATCCTTTAATGTTGACTGAATGATCATCTGATTCAAAGCAACAAACTCTG
>NW_021593630.1:0-246 GCF_001605985.2 Dendrobium catenatum
GAAAAGTTTAGTGAATATCAATTTAAAAGTAAAGTTTAGCTATAATTGAAGTATAACTTACAAATGTAGATGGGACAAAAGGGTTCCCATATATGAAACTATATTGTAAGTGGGGCAAAAGGGACCCCAGAGATTATGATACATGCATAGCAGGTGGGGCAAAAGGGACCCCTAAAGAGGCAAAAGGGACCTCTATGTAATTCAATGGTGATAATGCCAGGTTTACCTGGGCTCCATTGAATAATG
>NW_021593631.1:0-246 GCF_001605985.2 Dendrobium catenatum
TTCGCTATGGCATGCTCGGCTTGGTCATCCCTACTCTCGTCTTCTACTTGTTTTAGCTGAATATATTCCAGAACTATGTAATTCTTCACATAACTATGTAATTCTTCACACTCGTCAAATGTTTGTATTTCTTGTAATGTGGCTAAAAGCCACAAATTACCCTTTCCCTCTAGCATTTCCTCTTATACTAAGCCTTTTCAATTGGTTCATCGAACTTTTGGGGTCCTGCCCCGCAATCATCATTAA
>NW_021593632.1:0-569 GCF_001605985.2 Dendrobium catenatum
GCGGGGCCTTTCAAAATAATTTCCAAAATTATCAGTAATGCTTATGTGCTAGATCTTCCCGAAGGTTTTAACTTTAACCCCACTTTTAATGTTGAAGACCTTGTAACCTATGAGGGTCCAGAGTTTAACCCACGCAATCCCTTACTTGATGAGCCTTGTGAGTCCCCACCTGGTGAGATCCCCAGCCTACCCCCACTCCCAAAATTTCCCACTTTACCTACTGCGGAGAGGATTGAGGCAGTACTTAGCGATGAAATCATTTCTACTAAAGACAGTGGTCGCCGAAGGTACTTGGTTCAATGGGCAGGATAGCCGGAGACGGAGAACGTGTGGATCGACCGAGATGAGATACAGAGATTGGACCCAGACTTGCTGGAGTGGTACGAGGCTTCTAGAGACTCACTCGACGGGGTCGAGTTTTCTCACACCTGGGGAGAATGATGAGGACATCAACAGTGATTTCGACACATGTACCTCCAGGAGATGCCAGAGATCGACGGCCACGATCATGATCTATATTTTCATCATTTTACGTAGTAATTTATTTTTATTTCATGTTTTTCCGTTTT
>NW_021593633.1:0-440 GCF_001605985.2 Dendrobium catenatum
CGAAGGGTTCTCTGCCTACACTTGGAAAGTGTGAACAACCGAAGGGTTCTCTGCCTACACTAGGATAGTGTGAAAGGACGACAGTTCTCTGCCAGCACTGTGGATTGTGTAAAAGGATGACGGTTCTCTGCCTACACTTGAAAAGTGTGAACAGCCGAAGGGTTCTCTCACTACAGGAAAATCACTCATTTCCGGCGGCAATTTCCGGCGGAAATTGGGCATTTTCCGGCGGTTTTGTAATTTAGTGGCGGTCAATTCCGTGAGAGAAAACCGCCGGAAATTCCACCGGAAATGTGAAAAAGCCGCCGGAAATTCCGCCGGAAAATTCTGTGAGAAAAAACCGCCAGAAACGCGCCGGAAAGCCGCCGGAAACGTGACCGCCGGAAAGCCGCCGGAAATCAGTGATTTTCCTGTAGTGAACCCTAATTGCTTCAAGTCTA
>NW_021593634.1:0-288 GCF_001605985.2 Dendrobium catenatum
TTTTTCCTTAATAAACTATAAATAAATTTCTTTTAAGGCTTTATATGATCATCTATCCTATATGGAGGATGATTGCATTTTATTTGCGAGCCTTCTAGGATTTATAAATTAGTAACCAATGCACTTTGGGTTAGTAATATATAAAATCTTTATAATTAAATAATCAATTTCAACCATTAAAAATCAAAATAATAAAATCCAAACATATATCATATAAACTTCAATTAAATTCCCCTTTTGACCTTAAATAAATAAACATCCTAAATATATGAAACTTAAAAACTAAAT
>NW_021593635.1:0-210 GCF_001605985.2 Dendrobium catenatum
TGACTTGTTGGAGATTAGAATTGCAATTTATTTATTTTTTTTTAATTGAATAATACTTTATTAGAAGAGCATTTATATATTGATTATAAAAGAGAGTAATATTAAAAAAATAAGTAAAAATATTCCTAATGATGAACATATATTATAAATTTGTAATATAAATATTAGATATTTATTTTAATATTTATATAAAGCCATCCACAACAATAT
>NW_021593636.1:0-336 GCF_001605985.2 Dendrobium catenatum
ATCTCCGATTGTTCCGATCTGGATATCTTTTCCGAACCTTAGATTGCATTTTTTTAATTCTAAAGTATTGCATGCGCTGGGTTCCATATTTGGTAGACCTCTTCAAACTGATCAGGCTACTGCGTCAAAAACTAGGCCTTCTGTTGCTAGAGTTTTAGTTGAAGTGGATATTTCGAGAATTCATCCGAAAGAAGTTTGGGTTGGATCGAAAGCATATGGTTATATGCAGAAGGCTGAGTTTGAGAAAGTTACGGAATTCTGTAATCATTGTAAAATCCATGGACATGCGGTTTCTGATTGCTTTAAATTAAATCATGAGCTAAAGAAATCTGCTGT
>NW_021593637.1:0-242 GCF_001605985.2 Dendrobium catenatum
TACAACTGATCGTCCCAGGACGATCCAGATCGTCCTGGACGATCCTGGAGCAGATTTTTGATACAATCTCCCCAACTTCAAAAAAAATGTCGTCCTCGACATTATCCAATCCAAACTCAGTCAGAACAAGTACGGGTACGACCGTCTCATGTCAGACTCCTTTTCCCAAGTTGCTTCTCGTGCAGTCCGGTGCTTCCACTGGACTTTAACCATCGGAATCTCTTTATTTCTTAACTTTCGGA
>NW_021593638.1:0-350 GCF_001605985.2 Dendrobium catenatum
GTAGCCGATCCCATGTAGTGGGACAAAGGCTGGATGTTGTTGTTGGCTCTTTTAAATTAAATTTATTATATTTTTTCTTAATTTAGTGAACTTATATCACATTTTTTTTTTATATGTTATAGTACTGATTGTTTTGAATATTTAGACTAGTTGATTATGTGATTTCATCTAGTATAGAGATTTTAGTTTGAATTATTTACAAGAATAGAGATTTTGATATTTTAATATAAGCATACTATTAATAAAAATATTATGAATGAATATGAGCTCGTGATTGTGTAATAACTAGTTGTTATTACTATTATAAAATTATGATAATAGTATTCATGGGTACAAGTAAAGACTAATTT
>NW_021593639.1:0-264 GCF_001605985.2 Dendrobium catenatum
TTTATTTTTTTAATTTTTTAATTAATTTATATGATTAATAAATAATTGAAGTTAATTATTATTACTTAAAATTTTATGAAATTTTATTTTAGATTTTAATGTTTAATAATTATAGGTTTGATGTGAGATGATTTCGTATTTTTATGAATTTTATTTTTTTATTTTTAAAGTTTAACCCTTAATGAAGGGTTAATTTGATTGATCATTATTTTGAGGTCATTTAATGTCAAATAAAAGTAGATTTAATCATAGGGTATCATATCT
>NW_021593640.1:0-447 GCF_001605985.2 Dendrobium catenatum
ACAACTGCCACATGAAAAAAAAAAAAGATTACATTTCTGCTGCGATAAATTATCGAAAATATTTATAAACAAAACCTATAATATAACTCCTTCACTTAGATAGAAGTGAGGAGATAATACCCGCAATTAGGGTAGTTGGATCTCCCAGCACCGCTGCAATTATAAATTGCACTGCGAGCGCCGCCAACTTGCAGCATTTTTTTTGGTTCCCCATCCAGCCCCGATGAAGACTGTTCCCCGCAGCTTTGATAATCGGCATGGCTTCCCCAAACGCCATCGTCGTTCCACTGCTGGTGCTAGCTTCGCCATAGTAAGTCCTTTGCCAATTCTCCAGCCATGTCTTTGTTGCACATGCTACGTGCAAATTGTATTTTTTACATTTGCTCCTGTAGCACCAGCCTTGCTCCTTCAACCCACATTTATGACAGGGCTTTGACGCCTTATGGT
>NW_021593641.1:0-262 GCF_001605985.2 Dendrobium catenatum
CCGCATGTCTACTTTTTTGCAATCAACTTACTATCGAATGTGGTTGCTTATCAAAGAAGGATATTCTCCACCTTCTCGTGAAATTAATGGCATTAAAACTGAAGTTGCTTTTACTGAATGGACTTTCGATGAACGAGATTTTGCACAATTAAATGCAAAATGTTTGAACTGTTTTTTCTGTGCTGTGAAATCTGAGGACTACATGTGTGTTTCAACTTATTCAATAGGTAAGGAGATTTGGGATAAGTTATGTATCACCTAT
>NW_021593642.1:0-204 GCF_001605985.2 Dendrobium catenatum
CCCTCTCTTGCTCTCTCTCTCTCTCTCTCTCTCTCTCTCTCTTGCACTCCATTGCCCTTTCTTGCTATGTATCTGTCTCCCCCTCTCTCTCCCTTTCTATCTCTCTCTCTACCTCTCTCTCTCTATCTCTATCTCTCCTTTGCTCTCTCTTGCTCTTTCTCTAGCTCGCTCCCACTTGCTCTTTCTCTCTCTCTCTCTCTCTCT
>NW_021593643.1:0-253 GCF_001605985.2 Dendrobium catenatum
TGAAACCCTTAAGATTAGCTCTAATTTTGAAAGTCAATTTTTGACCCCTTAGTTAACATATCCGCATAACCTCCAAAATCTATCAATTCCCTCTTAAATTCCAGAATTTTCTTAATAGGCTAATAAAATTCTCAACCAACCTATTAAAATCAGTAACCAACTCCCTTTTATATTAATCTACTCTTTTAATTCCAACCAATTTAAATCAACTTAATTAACCATGATTGCTACTGGGTAACCCAGGCCTACGAGG
>NW_021593644.1:0-320 GCF_001605985.2 Dendrobium catenatum
TAGTGCTGTCGTGTACAGTATAAGATGCTTCCCCAGGATTGGTGCTGCGAGAATGGACGGATTTAACAAGTATCTTTTGATACTGTCGAATGTTTCCTGGCAATCTTCGTCCCACTTGAAACGAACATCTTTATTTGTTAACTTTGAAAATGGCTGGCACATACCCGACAGATTCGAGATGAACCGTCGAATGAAACTAGTTGTCCTTATAAGGAGCGAAGTTGTCGAAGATTCTTTGTAGGTGGCATCTCCGTGATCACCTTGATCTTATTGGGGTTGATCTCTGATGAGGACATCGTCAGCATTTTCGACACGTGTAC
>NW_021593645.1:0-202 GCF_001605985.2 Dendrobium catenatum
CAAGTTGATAGTGTTTTTTTAGTGTCGATGATGTTCCAGATGCAACAACGAATTTTTTTTTGCTATCGAACGTCATTTAGGTGATATTGTGCTTCAATTTCAGGTGTCGGTCGTCCCGTTGGACCAATCTTGTCCTATTCAACTACCAGGGGTTCCCTCCTAGGCGCTTGACGCAGCTCGTTTTGCAATAGGAGGCCGTTTA
>NW_021593646.1:0-248 GCF_001605985.2 Dendrobium catenatum
TCTCATTTTGCGAGGACTTTATGATCTGAGTTCTGGTACCTATAGGCGCAAGCCCCTATAATTAATTACCCCTCCTGATCACGAGAGAGAACTTTCGATTAAGGCTAGTCGTCAATCAGATACGTAGATATACGTGTTATCTGGCATATAGTAGCAGCATTGAGATTAGGATTTGAAAGGTTTGATTTGGGAATTAAATTTGAATTTGGATATTGAAGAGTTTGTAGGTTTGATATTTAAAATATAAA
>NW_021593647.1:0-218 GCF_001605985.2 Dendrobium catenatum
TAAGCCATTAAACCTTCCGGAAAGTATAATAAATCCACTTTAAACCCTAAAAATTTGTATAACCCCTCTAACTGACCAGAATTCAATCCTTAACTCATGAAAAATAGAACCAACTTAATTTGACAGCAAATCTGGGCTTAATTTAATTTTAAGTGAAATTGAATATTTAATTAATATAATAAATTAATAATAATTAAAAATTTCAAAAATTTCCCAAA
>NW_021593648.1:0-397 GCF_001605985.2 Dendrobium catenatum
ATTTGGATCTGTTAGTTGGAAGCTTAGGCTATTAAGTAAGAGGTTTTTGATGTATAATATAAAACTAATATTTGTAAGAGCAGACTTACATCTGAAGCCTATATGATGTCGTAAAAAAGGATTTAGACTTATAAGATTGATTTAATGCAAAACGGATACCGTACTTGTGAACTTACATGTTACTTTGGAATACTAAGATTGATGATTAGAAAAATATTTTGCAACCTAAACTTGATATCGCACTAGAATTTGGATAGAAAGACCCACATAAAATTGATAAACATTAATTAATAGAGATGTGAATAGAGTTCTCTAAATTATCATGGTCTTGGAAGACAGGGAAGCTTGCCAGAAAACGGATTTTTTATTGTTTTCTAAAACGGAGTTTTAATACAAA
>NW_021593649.1:0-1181 GCF_001605985.2 Dendrobium catenatum
AAGTGCTAATATCATTAAATAATAAATGCCACAGGTGCTCCAGAGACGACTTAGCTCTCAATAATTAAGAGCATGGCCAAGAATGTGGTTGTGTTGAGTTATTTTTATTTCTTATATAATTGCTTGAGATGTCATAAATGCTTGGGATTTTTATTAGGATAATCATGCAGGTGATTTTAGATTTACTATTTTCCTTTTAATGTAATATTTGTAATAATTGTTAAGAGTTGTAAAAATGAGATTTAAGTGTGGATATTCTTATCCAACTTGAATTCCAAATTAAAGAATAATGCATCCTCAAAGGAGAGAGTCTTCTTCCATTTGGAAGATCGAGTCAGGATGACTGTAGATATCTAAAGAGAAAAGGCAATACCCCCTAAAAGGGAGAATTGTCTCTTCATTTGGATATTTAAGCCACGACATATCCAAGGAGTCCAAAGAGGTGAGATCCAAGGAGTTCAAGGAGGATAGAGCCAATGAGTCCAAGTAGAAGAGTTCCAAGGAGTCCAAGGAGAAGAACACTGAAGAGTTAAAGATTTGAAGAACCAATATCTCACTCAAATTCATTTGCGTCAGTCATAGGCTTAGAAATTCGGGTTGTTGGCAGTGATGCCCGGCCACTTTACTTTCTACATACCCTAGGTTGTAATTAAAGGGGAGTTGGCCTATTGACATTTATTTAATTGGTTTATTTATATTGATATGTTTACAATGCTTGCGTAGTAGAAATTGCATACTTTTCCTAGGTTTTTTTCTTGCTTGCATATTTTATTTTAGCCTAGATTGCGTTATGATCTTTTAAGGACTACAAAATATATTTTTTACTCATAACTAATATTTAAAATTTTAAAATTTAAATGACATAGAAATTTAACAAATCTAGGAAACTGCCGGAAGCATCCAGGGTCGCATGCATATTACTGCATTTATTTTTTCTCCTTCTTTGAGACACTTCCCCGCCTACGGGTAGAGTCTGGATAATCTGGTCTATTATGATGAAGTGTCGGACCTGGGAAAGTCTAGTCTCCTTCTAAAAATTATTTTATAAGCCTATTTTTTAAAGTCTTATGCATACATGATTTGGATACTTTAACTAGCATGCATTACATTAGTAGTCAATTAAATAAATTTTTAATTGCATTAATTAGGGGCATTCACCCAACATAAGTATAGGACCAATT
>NW_021593650.1:0-241 GCF_001605985.2 Dendrobium catenatum
AGTCATAAGGAGTTCTTATAGATATGCCGACGGGCGGTCGATGGGCAATAGAGTGACGACTCTTTTTATTGAAACCAACGTATGGATATCTACAACAGCAATATGGATTCTACAACAGCAACATAACCAGTTGGTTGTACTTATTCAGTATTATCGTATTGACTGCATGTTTACTGTATTAACATACGGATTTATTGTTTTATCGATTTCCGCTTTATTGATTTTATCGGATTTATGGATT
>NW_021593651.1:0-512 GCF_001605985.2 Dendrobium catenatum
TAAATTAGATCAAAAAAATTAATCTTATCATCCTTAAATGACAATAATAACATAAATTTTAAATATATTAGATATGAGCCATGGGTGGTTTTATTTTATTTTATTTTAATTTTTTTTAGAGAGTTTAAAGACACTGCCTAGACACAGACATAATCTAAGACCTATTAGTTGATAGCCAAAATACCTAATCAACATACTAAGCAAAGTTGCGTATGATATGAGTGGATTCTAATATTTCATAAATTTTTATTCTCATTCACATGTCGTGATCCTGTCAATGCCTACACCAACAAGATCTTGTCATGACTTCTCTTTTACCGTCATGATAGAGCGAGCTCTTGTTGCAACATGTATTTTTTTGTCGTACATGGCTTGCATATAGGAGTGCAACAGAGAGAAAGCCAAGTGAGAAAGAGAGAACAACAAAAGTTAGCATAAGTTTAGGGTTTGCATGCTTTCAGAGTAGATTCCCATCACACGAATACACAAAGACTTGAATCCAAGACCTATTA
>NW_021593652.1:0-332 GCF_001605985.2 Dendrobium catenatum
TCTCTATTTATAATAGACAAGGAATAGATAGGTACACATGGCAGCATCTTATTGAAAGCAAGAAAGAGAGATGGAGATTTATTTAGTGGTTCTTAACAGCTATCTTATCTAACACTATTTAAAAGTTGATTATTGCTAGGCAAAAGCCTAACTCCTCACAAATATTTCAGATGCCTCGTTTTTATAATTCACATTTATGTTGATGATGTTTTTTAAGAATTCTTGCAGAATTTAGGTTTCGTTTGAGATCGCTTTCTTATTATTTTTTAAAATAATTTTTAGTACAAAAAAAAAAGAATTTTTACATACATAACACTTAAAACTATCCTAAT
>NW_021593653.1:0-413 GCF_001605985.2 Dendrobium catenatum
CAAGTCGGTAGGCGATAATGCATGGTTGAAGGGACCACAGTCGACGGGCGGTGGTGGTTGGTGGTTGGTTCATAGTCATCTTTATATGCAAGAATTTAAACTAAATAAATTAAAATTTATTTGTTAGTGTATCTACGTAATTGCTAGCTACCTGTTTGATGAAAAGATTATAGTTCATAGAGTATCCAAATATTCCTAAGGCAGCAAAATTCATAATAGTCATCTTTTTTTTTTGTGGGGGGGAGTGGGAGTGTCGAAACACACACAAATAAGTGGGAGCCAAACTCCTAACCAACAAATCAAGGAGACCTACGTAGGTACCCACAGACTAAACTATTGATATTAATGAAGGATGAGTAGATGAATGTCAGTGACTATAAAACTTAATGCAAGATATAAATTTTTTGAAAGAG
>NW_021593654.1:0-308 GCF_001605985.2 Dendrobium catenatum
CTTTCTATCATTCTCTAGATTGTAATAGTTTTTTTTTTTTATTAAATGCCTTTGGCAGTTTCAAAAAAAAAAGTTATTCCTGAAAGCACTCAGATGGCACTTGAAAGTTCGTTAGGGATGTTAAGCCCTTATGAACTAGCTCAAGGCTAACAAAGAAAGAGGTGAATTGGATAACTTTAAAACCAAAGATAAAACTCAAACCATAATCACCACAAAGAAAACCAAATGCGGAAATTAAATGGGGAAACAAATAATAAGAAAGAACACACCGAATTTATAGTTGTTCGGTCAAATCTTGACCTACGTCC
>NW_021593655.1:0-209 GCF_001605985.2 Dendrobium catenatum
AATTCTGTGGGCTTTCAACTTTCAAGCGTACGCGACAGCTGCCTCTTATGAAAGCTAAATTATTGGGTTCGAACATCGGACATGTTCAGAGACCAATAAAAATACGATACTTCATCTACTACTCGGTTCTGAATAGTACCAAGCATTATCGAGCTCGGTACTGCTCAGTACTGAGCTCGGTACTGCTCGGTACTCAGTACTTCACAGTA
>NW_021593656.1:0-296 GCF_001605985.2 Dendrobium catenatum
TAGCCATGCTTTCCCAATTTTAGATTTTTCATGTAAAAATTGATGTATTATAAATGCTCTTTTATTTAATTATTTTTGTGTTAAATCTTCATGCAAATATAGAAAACAAAACTCTTTCACTATACCATGAAAATTTTTCTATCCCACATTAATTTAACACTATATATGGGAACTAATTTTACTATCATAAGCATGATAGACACGTATTCATTATCCAATAAGTGTAATAATAATAATAATAGAGACAATTTATTAATCATAATTTTAGGAACAAATTTATAAACCAAGAAAACTTA
>NW_021593657.1:0-312 GCF_001605985.2 Dendrobium catenatum
AGAGTAGTCTTCTTAGAATAACATAAGCCACCACCACTGAATCAAAGGAATCTTCTGTTGAGGATGACTCAATATAGGAAGTTCATTTACATTTAGGGAAGATCCTTCCACCTCGGATGTCTAAGAATATAAAAGAAAAAGATAAAAATATTGTTACCAAGCAAGACGATCCTATCCCTTTCTCCTAAGAGCAGTCTAAGGAGAAAGGGAAAGGCTCTCAGCTGGAGGTTGATTACAATGTGTTGGCTCACTTAAGAAAAATTCCTTCCCTTCTTAGTATCTAAGATGCTCTGATTATGTCCCCAACTTGAG
>NW_021593658.1:0-598 GCF_001605985.2 Dendrobium catenatum
AGAGGATTGATATAGAGATTATAGCTGACATAGACCTATATAAAATTGAGCCATGGGAGCTCCAACGTAATTAATATTTAAATATTTTGCTTAGGGAGTATTAATAATTGTTGTTAATTATAACTACTCAAGTATTTTTCAATAACAACAACGAGTAAGTAATTAATATTTCTAGCTTCTGCTTAAAATAACTGGGTTTTTGCTTGTGTTCTATTAATATTTCTAGTTGTTGTTGTGTTTTACTAATATGAAACTCGATTTGAAGTTTTGAACAAGGAAATTTGCTTGAATCAGCTGATAAAATGTCTACTTAGGCTTCGTTTGGGACAACTTTCTTACTGTTTTTTTTTTTTGCATTATTCTTTTGGAACAAGAATAGCTTTCTTACTGTTTCTTATAGTGCAAAATTTTCTTAAACAAAAAAATTTTATACTAAAAAAATGTTTTATGAAGCAATAAGAGAAAGCTGTTGCAAACGATGCCGTAGTGATATACTACTATAAAATTTAGATTCAAACTGTTTTTCTTGTTCAAACAGATAGATGCAAATTTGGGTACCATGAGCAAAATGAATGGTATTTCTTCAGTCATAAGGACA
>NW_021593659.1:0-313 GCF_001605985.2 Dendrobium catenatum
ACTTATCTTTTGGCTCCGGTCACCTGACCCAATAATGCGGTTGGTGAACTGCAGGCGTGAGAGTGGGATAGAGAGGCGGGCTGTGTGAATGAGAGCATGAGGGATCGGGTGATTTTGCGAACTGCTCTCTGGAACGACTGGGCTGATTTCGGTTCTATGTGTATAGAGAGGAGAGAGAGATCGGGATGTTTTGGAACTGCTGAGGGAGAGAGCTACTGATTGAGTGGGTTTGTTATTGATTTAAATTAACTCTAATCACATCTTATTTAAAAAATGAATTAAAGGTTTAGATTAATTATAACTTAAAATAAAA
>NW_021593660.1:0-294 GCF_001605985.2 Dendrobium catenatum
AATAAAAATAAGTATAATTTTTAACACGTCAAAATGCTATATAAGAAAAAAGATAATAAATATTATTAAAAACTAAATTGTAGTATTATTATAAAACTTATAAAAAGTCATGAAGGTTCAATGATTCAAAGAGGGAAGTATAGTAAAGATTTATTAGCAATTGAAAGACAAAAGATCTATTGTTTATCTTATTATAGTTGATATGTCATGCAAAAATTATCTTGATCGGGCAAATATCTTGAGGCAAAAATCAAGTTGGAAACTTCAAAAATTAAATCCGGGAGCACCCTAACT
>NW_021593661.1:0-266 GCF_001605985.2 Dendrobium catenatum
CTCTCTCTCTCTCTCTCTCTCTCTCTATGGGCCGAATAAGCAACGGAATTGGGATGGGGACGTCGGCTTCAGTGGGGCAAATTATTGCATCTGGTCACCGGACGTGGAGATAGATCCGGATATTTATAAAATATTATTTTAAATTAAGGGCATCAAAAGCGCAGTAAAGCATAGGTAAAGTGCAGGTAAAGCGCAGTCAAAGCGCAACTAAAGCGCAAGTCAAAAGCGCAGGTGACGTGGCAAATTTTTATTGGATGTCCGAACCC
>NW_021593662.1:0-253 GCF_001605985.2 Dendrobium catenatum
ATTTTAAAGTAATTAATTATTATAATATATGTTGTAGTTTTAATTTTCTTACAATTGCTAATTTATTATATTACATCTTTAGATCTTGATCATTTGATAACTTAAGAATACTCGTTAGATTTGTTCATGAAAATGCTTGTTTGATAGTTTAAAAAAATTTGCTAAATATGCTCACGAACAGAGCTCGTTAAGGCTTGTTAAGCACTAAACAAACGGAACATGAACCAAATACGAACACCATTAATTTAAACGA
>NW_021593663.1:0-1036 GCF_001605985.2 Dendrobium catenatum
TCCGGACTTGGGGGCAACCTTGACTCCAACTGTGGTCAAGAAGATCCCTTCAATGCTTTCAATATCAAGATGATTATTCAGGAAAATATCAGCAAATGTAACGATACTTCTAATTAATTTCAAGTTGCATATAGTCCCATATTGGATTCTCTCCTTAGGCAAAGTCTTAATCTTGACCTCAAAAAGGCAGTAACGATTTAAAGATAGATCTTTATTTACCTTTGATTCCAGATACATGCGGCGTTCGCCCCCTCCCAATCAAAAGAAAAATCAATCCCAGGGTGATTCGACTCAACCTCTTCCACAGAGGTTAACGTCATCGAGCAAAGGCTCTAACATACAACCTCGAATAGGTCTTAAATCCTTAGTGAATTTTCTCGATATCTTTCGTACAGTTTAACGTCATCGATAAAGGCTCTGACATACAACCTCGGATAGGTCTTACAACCATGGTGAATTCTCTCGACCTCTTCCATACAGGTTAACGTCATCGAGCCAAGCCTATTACATACAACCACGGATAGGTCTTACATCCTTGGTGAATTCTCTCGACCTCTTACATACAGGTTAACGTCATCGAGCAAAGACTTTGACATACAACCTCGAATAGATTTTACATCTTTGGTGGATTCTCTCGACCTCTTTCACACAGGTTAACATCATCAAGAAAGGCTTTAACATACAACCTCGGATAGATCTTATATCTTTGACGGATCCTTTTAATCTTTTTTATACAGGTTAATGTCATCGAGCAAGGCTCTAATATACAACCTCGGATAGGTCTTATATCATTGGTGGATTCTCTCGACCTCTTCCATACAGGTTAACGTTATCGAGCAAAGGCTCTGACATACAACGTTGGATAGGTCTTACATCCTTGGTGAATTTTTTCGATCTCTTCCATATAGGTTAACGTCATCGAACAAAGGCTCGGATAGGTCTTACATCCTTGGTAGATTCTCTTGACCTCTTCCATACAAGTTAACATCATCGAGCAAGGCTATGACATACAAACTCGGATAGGTCTTACATCCTT
>NW_021593664.1:0-355 GCF_001605985.2 Dendrobium catenatum
AATAACAATGGAGAGCAAAGAATAAAAAAAAATGGGGACAAGGGGCAACCTTGCCAAAAGAATAAAAAATAATGCATTAGATAACAATTGCACATAAGTGTAGAAACCACTATATTCCTAAAGAAAGAAGGCGAAGATATACTCATTATTCATATTTATGTTGATGATATACTGTTTGGATCTACAAAAAAAAAAAAATCTTTGTGATAAATTCTCAAAAATTATGTGTAAGGAGTTTGAGATGAGCATGATATGAGACAATACCTATTTCTTTTGATTTAGTCTGAAGCAATGGGATCATGGAAGTTTCCATAGCCTCTTAAAGTATATTAAATATATTCTTAAAAGATATGAG
>NW_021593665.1:0-200 GCF_001605985.2 Dendrobium catenatum
TATTAGCAAAAAGTCATTTTTTCCAATCTACGGTCTAGTGAGAAAAGGTAAGAGTGTTGCAGCAATGGCCGGCGCTCTTACGCCCTCAAACTATTCATATTTAGCTTGATTATATTGGAAATGGGCAATCATATCTGTGTGGACCTTAAGTGCTTACAAAATACTGTTGTCTTTTATTATTATTATTATTATTATTATTT
>NW_021593666.1:0-263 GCF_001605985.2 Dendrobium catenatum
CCCACGACCTCGCACGATCGGATGTCCCTCTACGTCATGTTAACGACTCTCGCTCTCGCTCTTTCTCTCATCCGACTCTTCTCTCTCTCGCTCTGCAATTTCTTTTCCCTCTCGCTGGAGAAGAAGTTACGACACTTTGATCGGAAGCAAGAAAGGGAGCTCGCCGACTGCAAAGGTGACTTCCTCCCTCTCGATTGCGTCTTCGGCTCCCTCTTGGGCATTCGACTTCACTCCCGTCAACGACTTTCCCTTCCAGTCGGACC
>NW_021593667.1:0-209 GCF_001605985.2 Dendrobium catenatum
ATTTCAGAATTTTAATAAAATCTGAAATTAAAATTTGAGTTTTAAATGGGAAAAGATTCCTAAATTAAAGGCATTCAATTAGATTGATTTCGAATTTCGAATTTCGAATTCGAAATTTAAAATCCAATTAAATTGAGGGCATGATTTAGGAAAACAATTTAGGAAACAATTAATGTTTCATGAGAGCTTTGAATTTCAAATTCAAAACT
>NW_021593668.1:0-244 GCF_001605985.2 Dendrobium catenatum
GAACCCAAAATATTGAATAAAAAATAGGTACTCGACATTCGACAAGCAGATCACTTGCAAGATAGTCTTTAGAAAATAAATATTATAAGATAATTATTTTGTATTATAAAATAACAATCAAATATATTTTTTAAAGTAAAAATCATATTGTTTATAATTTTAATTACAAATTGATACGTAATCTCAAAATTATTTTGATCGGGCACGAATCTCGAGGCAAAATCTAGTTGGAAACTTCAAAAAT
>NW_021593669.1:0-243 GCF_001605985.2 Dendrobium catenatum
TTGGTAAAAAATATCTTTCAATCAAAACACAAATCAAGACCAATATCACCACAATAAAAACCAAAGTGTGGAAATTAAATGTGGAAGTAATAAAGAAAGAACTCACTAGATTTATAGTGGTTCGGTAAAACCTTGACCTACGTCCACTCCTTGGAGACACCCTCCAAGTATTGCACTAAACTAAGTGTCTCCCCTTTAGCCCCAATAACTAGGCGGAGAAGCCCTTACAAAATCACTTCCACC
>NW_021593670.1:0-418 GCF_001605985.2 Dendrobium catenatum
ATTTTGATTACTATCCTCAGTAGTGAGGATGTCGCCTAACTACCTAGAGTTGTTTTCTTAGTTGTGGTGTGGTACACCTATTCTCAGGTGTTAGCACCACGACTTTAGGAGCTTTGATTTTCCAGTAGAAGATCAGCTCCTAAGTTTCTTTGCACCCCTACTCTCCACATTTATACTCTACTCCTAGCTGCTAGAGTAGCCCTATGGATGTTGTGTTGTTGCTTTTTCTCCCCACAGGGTCCAGCCCGATCAGGGTAGGTGCTACCACTGTGATCCTTCTGATGATACTTCACTTCTATACATGATTACCATCCTTAGGTAGTGAGGATGTCCACTTTACTACCTAGAGCTGTTTTCCTTGTAGTGATGTGGTATACCTTACCTCGGATATCAACATCACTACTTTGAGAACTTTGAG
>NW_021593671.1:0-511 GCF_001605985.2 Dendrobium catenatum
AGAACACCGTCTTACGTCATTACTCCGCCGGACCACCACATGAGGCCCGGACTTCTGCCGGACCACCACCTGACGCCCGGACTTCTGCCGGACCACCACCTGAGGCCCGGTCTTCCGCCGTACCACCGACTGACGTCATTGCTTCGTCGGACGACTGCCTGACATCATTGCTCCGCCGGACCATCACTTGAGGCCCGAAATTCTGCCAGACCATCACTTGAGGTCCGGACTTCTGCCGGACCACTGCCTGACGTCATTGCTCTCCCGGACCACCACTTGAGGCCCTCACCTCCGCTGGAGCACCACTTGAGGCCCGGACTTCTGCTGAACCATCACCTGAGGTCCGGACTTCCGCCGTACCATCGCCTGACATCGTTGCTCTGCCGGACCACCACTTGAGGCCCTTACCTCCACCAGACCATCACTTGAGGCTCGAACTTCTTCTAGACCACCACCTGACGCCCGGACTTCTGCCGGACCACTACTTGAGGCCCTCACCTCCACCGGACCA
>NW_021593672.1:0-308 GCF_001605985.2 Dendrobium catenatum
TTCGTCCGGTATGAACGGTTATTACAAGGTCGGTTCTAGAAACTGCTGAAAACTGTTCTAAGTCGGTTAATCGTTTGGATGAAAATTTATTCGTCTTGACGAAATTTTTACAGAGGACTGATCGTCCTGGACGATTATTTATTTTGTCTGGACTAAAATTTTCCAGAGGACCAATCTCCATGGACAATAATTTAATTTCGTCTGAACGAAACTTTTCCAGAGACCCGATCGTCCTGGACGATTATTAATTTTTTCTGGACGAAAATTTTCTAGAGGACCAATCGCCATTGACGATAATTTAATTTCAT
>NW_021593673.1:0-365 GCF_001605985.2 Dendrobium catenatum
TGGAAAGGCATTCTAAATAAAACCTAAGTAATTAATGTTCAACACCAAGTCATATATTATAAAAAGATATATATTAAAAAAAGATATGATGTTAAATCACTATTTTTTATATATTGAACTACTCTTGTATATAATGTCATATAAACATTCGTTGACAACAAAATTTGAATTATCTAATTTGTTTCAGTCTGTCTTATCATAAAAGTATCACTTTCAATAGTTTTGTTTAAAATTCAAAATTGGTTACTATTTTGTTATAAAATACTTCAGATAATAAGATATTAAAAAAAAGAAAAGAAATATATAATCGGAGCCTATGTTAGAAACTTAGAACACAAATTTTGACTGAGCCTGAGGGATAGAAT
>NW_021593674.1:0-1477 GCF_001605985.2 Dendrobium catenatum
TATATATATATATATATATATAAGAAATATTGCTAGATCTTAAAAATTGAATTTTTACGATGGGATCAATACTCAATTTTAAAACCTTGCTTAAACAAGATTGATTACACTCCTAAATCGCACATCAATTATTTGTATATGACCAATTTAGTCTCAGAGTATCACATTTCTCTAATCTAGTCATTCAGCTATATAAAATTGATCCAAAATAGTCCTTTATGGACTAAATTGATATAAATTTTATATAGTCATGAACTAAATTGGGATTAATTTTGTATCACAATTTTTATATGAGAGGCCATTTTAGATTAATTTTGTATAGCTGAGTGACTAAATGGGATAAATATAATATCCTGAGACTAAATTGGCCACACATGAATAGCTTGGGGATTATTTTGAGATTTATTACAAACAAAAATACATCATCTAACTTTCCTTATATCCTTCCAATTTAGGATGACTTGAGAGGGAGTTGAAGGTAAACTTGAATTATGGAGGTCAACTTGATTCTAAAGGTTTTTGCTTGAGTAGATCCAAACTGAATGTATGTAGTGTAATTTTAGTAGTAGTAGACCTAGTGGGGGATTATGACTTTGGGCAATCAAGTCATTAATAAGAGTACACGTTTTAAATATCTTGATCTATTGTTCAGAGTGATGGTGAAATAGATGGAGATATTCTCAGTAGAATTCAAGTTGGATGGTTGAAGTGGAGGAATGCATCGGGCTCATTGTGTGATAGAAAAGTCCCCCCTCAAACTTAAGGGAAAATTCTATAAGATGGTGGTGAGACTTGCAATGCTTTATGGGGCAGAATGTTGGCCATTAAAAGTGAAGCATAATACTAAGTGTTGTAGAGATGAGGATGCTCAGGTGGATGAGTTGATTTACCCTTAGAGACAAGATACAAAATGAGCATATACGTGAAAAGGTTGGAGTAGCTCAGTGGAAGATAAGATTAGAGAGAGTCTCGCCTTAGATGGTTTGGTCCATAGTTTAAAATTACGCAATAAGAGGCGCGCCTCAATGCAATTTCGTTCATTTAAGCCTCAAAGCCCACACAATGAGTTCAGGATTTGAGGCGTATGCCTCAAGGTTTAGAGGCGTTCGCCTCTAAAAATAAAAAAGCTAACCTGATATATATTTGTTCGGTTCGGACTCCAACCCTCGCACGGTCTTCCGTAATTTCTCGAAAACAGGTCTTCGAGCGACATTTTTCCCTCTTCATTTGGCGTCGGCTTTCTTCCACCCTGAGTTGCTCTTCGCTTATTACTTGGAGTTATCTTCTAACGCGAGTTGGGCTGTAGTCTCCTTCGACCAACCGCTGAAAGCTCTTATTCTTCGTTGAAATACAAGATCGATCCGTTCTGCAATAAGGCCCTACATATTCTATTGAGTAAGATTCCACAATCGATCTGTCTGCCATTGTCATTGCGTTTTTGTCAAGGCTTTTAAAACCGGACCGGTCAATGAACCGG
>NW_021593675.1:0-309 GCF_001605985.2 Dendrobium catenatum
GAAATAGAGAACTATTCAATTTTGTGACTTAAAAGTGCAGTGGTAAACAGTAATTGTCTGTATTTTTATTGTGATTTTATTGTTCACGGTTACAAATCCAAATGATTTTCTATGTCTGGACTTAGCATGTAATAATCTCTCTCGATTGTCAGCATCCCCATGGGCCATATAGCATGACATGGATGAAGTAGCCCTAATAACCAACTATGAGGCCTAATGATAATGATCACCATTAATGATGCCTTATAAGGTTTAATTTCAAAGTTGCATTAATGGTGATAGAATAATTAATTGAGTATGTGAATCCAT
>NW_021593676.1:0-558 GCF_001605985.2 Dendrobium catenatum
GAGTTTGGATTATCAAATTATAAATTTCTAACATTTTCTGGGCTATACGTTGTCAGTCCAATTCTACTAAGTTTTTTATTAAAACTAAGAGGTATCTTTCTCATTTTAAGAATATTTATTTTTTCACTAGATCAGGAAACATTTTTTGTCTTTTGTTCTATTTTTTGTTTGTGCCTCCTCTCTTTTTGATAATGTCAAAGGGGGAGAACATATTGTTGAATTTTTGTACTGTTATCGTGTTTGTATCTTGATTTCAAAAAAATTTAAAACAACAAAATTAAACATATTGTTGAATTTTTGTACTGTTATCGTGTTTGTATCTTGATTTCAAAAAAATTAAAAACAACAAAATTATTTTCATCTCCCCTATTTTTTAAAAGTGCTATTCTAGTAAGGGGGATATTAGGAGAAATTACTTTCTTTTGAAAATTCAAATTGAATTGTTTGCCATCATCAAAAAGGGGGAGATTGTTGCGGATCTACGGCTTATGATTTTAATGATAGCAAACATTCTTTTTCTTTATGACTGCTTTCTACTAACATTTCAGGTCCACACGA
>NW_021593677.1:0-678 GCF_001605985.2 Dendrobium catenatum
AATAAATACAATAGACTCAAGAAAGGAAAAATGGTACAAACTGACTTAGACCTAATCTACCCAATCTTGAGCTGGTTCCAAATTGTAGTCTGATCGTGTGGACTTGAAATGTCAGTACGTAAGGCAGTCATAGAGAAATAAGAATGTTTGTCATTATCAAAATCATAAACCATAGATCCGTAATAATCTCCCCCTTTTTGATGATGGCGAACATTTCAATTTGAATTTTTAAAAAGTAATATTTTCTCCTAATCTCCCCCTCACTAGAATAAACCCTTTTTTAAAAAATAGGAGAGATAAAAAATATTTTGTTGTTTTTAATTTTTTTGAAAAGAAAAAAAATGATACAAATTCAACATTACGTTCTCCCCCTTTGACATTATCAAAAAGAGAGGAGGCACAAACAAAAAACAAAACGAACAAAAGATAAAAATCATTTCCTGATCTAGTGAAAAAATAAATATTCTTAAAATGAGAAAATTACCTCTTGGTTTTAATCAAAAACTTAGTAGAGTTGGATTTGACAATGCATAGCCTAGAAAAGGTTAGAAATTCAGAATTTGATAATCCAAACTCAAGTTCTTTAAAAAGAAAAAAAAACTTTTTAAATCAATATCTTAATCAAGTAATAAATTAGAGAAGGAAACAATCATTTTTCAAAAACTTCTTCCATAAAAT
>NW_021593678.1:0-298 GCF_001605985.2 Dendrobium catenatum
TCGAGCTCCGGCTTAATTTAAAAATTAGAATATAATTGAATGAACTGTCAAATAAACAGTATTTTTATAAGCAACAAAAAGTGAATTATGCTTATGAACAAAAAATAGTCTGATATAAAAAAGTACAAAACTCTCACATAATCACATAGTAAAGAAATTTTGTGACCGAGTTTTAAATGACTATAAAATTATCTTTAATTGAGCATCTTAGCAAGCTTATTCATCAGTCTTAAATGATATAATTCATTTTTATAAATATATCAAATATCAAATTATTTGGATTTATTCATTTATCAAA
>NW_021593679.1:0-1251 GCF_001605985.2 Dendrobium catenatum
AACTCTACCGCCGCGTATTTTCTAACACGCAACAGTCTCGATGGAATAAATATATCGTTTCAAATATATTATAAATGTAGATATTCAAAATGAGCACACGCTCATCATCTTTTTTGTTATTATATGACGAAGAGTTATCCTTAGATGATAATTTTTCGCCAACATATATTGGTGGTAAATGTCAGCTCCTGCAAGTTCCATTCAAATCGACTTTGAAGCAGTTAAAGGATAAGGTTCTTAGGGCGCTGAAGTTCGATCCCTCAAAATTCATGGTGACCCATGTTGGTCGTTTTCTAGTGGGTAACCAATTCATGGCCTCGAAGGTTGAGGACTATGAAGGTTGTGAATTTGCATTGTCATTGGCTGGTTCTGATGATCTGATTCTGTATGTGGAGGTTGAGGAAATTTCAAATGATATTAATTTGGATGAAGATCTGTCGACTCAAATATTATTCAGTCGTACTCGATCATGTACATGAGATACATGATGCTGCTGAGATGGCCTTCGCAATGCCTAATGCACATCTTGGGTATGTTACTTATGAATGAAATTATAATATTTTTTAAAATAAGTTCTTATTCATTGTTTCTAATATTACATAAGTATAAATACAGATCCACACCAATCTCCTACCAAAAGGAAATATCTGGTCCTTCTACACAATCCCAGCCTACTTCTATTTTTGAAGTCAATGATATTAGATTATCTGCTCCTACTACTAATGATGAAGGGTATGAGACAATGAGCAGTGTTCAAGTGATGATGGGGATGAAGAGTTTGATGATATCCTCCATGATCCTGCTATTACGAATGTTGGTGTTCAACCAAATACCAATGATATTGTTTGTGATTACTGTATAAGGACTGAAAATACAAAAGAGGGCATGACATCTAATAATGAGAATATACTAAGATTACCAAGACTACACTTCAGTGGAATGCATATGTTGCACCTGATAATAGTAATGTTTTTAGCATTACGGATGATGAATTTATCATTCTGAATGAATTGGTAGACCATATATGTTTCCGCCAAAAATCTGAACTACAGTTTACCTTGCACATTTGGTCAATTATAAATAATGTTCAATTTATCACGGTGGCTTCAAATAAACAAAAATTTACAGTTGCTTGTATACAACATGATAATGTGCTGGTAAAGTGTTCTTAGCGTTTACATGCTAGCCTAATCAAGCGATTGGGTGGGGTATGGAAGCTAGCTATCATAAAAGGTCTACATACGTGTATAA
>NW_021593680.1:0-204 GCF_001605985.2 Dendrobium catenatum
GCGATTGATTGATGATTTTGAATTTGATTTGATTTCTTTGAATTTGAAGGGGTGAATTTGATGTTTAATTTGATTCTCATTAGGCATGACACTTCTTAAAGAACCGCCCAAATGAAAGGAAACATCTGGTGGTATCTTCAAAATTAATCAATTGCCATGAACCTCCCTATAGATCATCTCTAAGGTGGTCGATCCAGTCAACAT
>NW_021593681.1:0-239 GCF_001605985.2 Dendrobium catenatum
TTCCTCTTCACAATGTTGACTGCTTTCCCAAACAACAAGCTTGTTTTATTTGTGTTCACCTTCTAACCAGTCCAGTCACAGAAAGTGTTTACAATCCCTTTTATTGTTCTAACATTTTTTATTTTAGCTTCAGCAAAAAATATAATGTCGTCGGCATATAATAAGTGTGTGATTCTTGGGCTGATGCTGCTAACCTGAACAACAAAATCATCTTTTTCCTTAATGGCATTGGAGAGGAG
>NW_021593682.1:0-277 GCF_001605985.2 Dendrobium catenatum
TTGAAGTGCGGGAAAGTGGGACATAAGGCAGAGTTGTGTAAGGAGATCCTTGTTCAGCCCAAGCAACATGTTGTCAAGACCAGTGGTATGCAGGATAGGCCGGAGGGCTCAGTTGATGTTAAAGGAAGTGGTCAGGTTGATTTGGAAGAAGCTGTTACAGTTGCTGGAGCTAATTCGGCTCATAAGAATTGTTCAGACGTTGATAACAATGAGGGTGAATGGACCATTGTTACTAGAAGAAGAAGACCAAGTAATGCTAAAGTTGGGATTAGAACTC
>NW_021593683.1:0-342 GCF_001605985.2 Dendrobium catenatum
ATGTCGTTAAATACCGACCCCAAGCTCCTCCTTCTCCCGTTCGCTCTCTGCTCTTCCACGACCGAAGCTCCCCATCCACGATTCCTCCCTGTGCCGACACCTCCAAGCCGAATTCACTGTCTTCCGACCTCCTCAGCCCGATCTCACCCTTTCCTCCTCCCTGACGACCTGACGTCCTCACCTTCCCCCTCGTTTCTTCCGATCCAGTCACAAGCAGAGAGAGAGAGAGAGAGAGAGAGAGAGGAGTAGAGAGAACCCTACCTGACCGGCACTTCCTCTTCCCGAGCTTTCCCGCGACCAAAACTCCAACCCGACGTCTCCTCTTGACTCCAAGCCGAGACC
>NW_021593684.1:0-413 GCF_001605985.2 Dendrobium catenatum
CATATATCTGAATAATGAGTAATTCATCTCCTACTTTTCTCAGAAAAATGGTGGTGTCTACGCTCCCCTTAACAAACTCTCTCTAGTAAGAATGTGCTAAGCCTCTCATACCAAGCTCTAGGTGTCTGCTTTAATTCATATAATCCATTTTTTTTAATTTGAAAATATGATTTGGAAATTGGGAACTCTCAAAACTTGGGGGTTGCTCTACAAACACATCTTCTTTTATTGCCCCATTTAAAAAGGCACTCTTAAAGTCCATTTGGAAAAGCTTAAATCCCTTATAACAGGCAAAGACTAGTAGCACTCTAATGGCTTCCAATATAGTTACAAGGGCAAAGGTCTCTTAAAATTCAATCCCTTCTATTTGGTTATAACCCCTTAGCCACCAATCTTGCCTTATTCCTAACCAC
>NW_021593685.1:0-241 GCF_001605985.2 Dendrobium catenatum
GTGAGGAAGAGTACCTTGGAAGCTCTTTTCACCCTCGTAGTTAAGGAAATAAACTTTGAAGCTTTTTCACTCTCCTAGTGAAAGAATAGTGACTTACAATATCTTTCCACTCTCCTGATGAAGGTAAAGAACCTTAACATTTGACCTTGAAGCTTTTCTTCCCGGAGCAGCCTTAATAGATCCATAAAGCTTTGTTGGAGGAATCAAGATGCAAGCTTTCTTGGAGCAACCATGTGAAACA
>NW_021593686.1:0-277 GCF_001605985.2 Dendrobium catenatum
GTTGGTACTTTAAATTATTTGATACACAATCAAATCATCTTGAAATTTAATTAAATTTGAATAAATTATAATATGAATGATCTTAAATTATGAAATGGCTGAATTATAAAAAATAAGCCAAAATAAATACATTTAAAATGTATCTTCCCACGTACATTAGCAATCATCATCATGCTAAGGAGGTTGTTTTGCAACAGCTATAAAGAGGGATGGTGGGAGCTCATTTCTGCATGCACACATGCATGCGCACTACTGGTCATCATGACAAGCAGGTAGC
>NW_021593687.1:0-432 GCF_001605985.2 Dendrobium catenatum
GGAATGGTTTGTATGGAGGTGGTGGAAGTGAAGAAATGGCGGTCATCAAAGCATGAAGAACATTAATTTTATTTTATGTTTTATTCCTTTATTAGTTGTTATGAGGTTTAAATAAAGCACTAGTGGGAATTTGAAAGATGGGAATAGAATTTGGTATTTTAAGAATCATTCTATTCTTTATTTTTTACTTAATCAGGAATTTTGGGATACTAATAAACCTTTTGGGTTGTTTAATTTTTGGTATCCCCTCCACCCCAATTGGTTTGAAATAAGGAGTAGAGGATCTTATTTTCTTTATGAAATTTCATATCTTTCAAATATACTTATTTTTCTTAATTTTCTTTTAATATGGCTTCCTTTCACAAGTTTTTGAAGGATTGACATTAGGTCATTTCTCTTCTAGTTTGTAATAGCTTTATTTTCTCTTAAATG
>NW_021593688.1:0-251 GCF_001605985.2 Dendrobium catenatum
CCCTTATCACATAGCTGACTTATACTTAACAGATTATATTTTAAGCCTTCAACCAATAACACATTATCTATGAAAAAGTTTTTCAAATTTCCAATCATACATGATCCAACCACTTTCTTTGTGGTATTATCTCCAAGTGTAACCTTGCCTCCACTACTGGCTTCCAACATTATGAATTGAGCAGTATTTTTAGTCATATGCTTTGAACATCCGGTGTCCAGGTACCATATGCTCCCACGAGGTCTTGTGTG
>NW_021593689.1:0-261 GCF_001605985.2 Dendrobium catenatum
CTGCATTCAAAACAAACAACATCAGAAAATCCTTTAATATGTTTATGATCATGACCTTTTCTCCAACTTTGATGATGCTTTTGTTTCTTCCTTAAAAAGCTTTTGAATTGCCTTGTGATGAAGGAAACTTCATCGCTTTCAGACCCGGAAGATTCAGAATCCGATTTGTGCGTCTTCAGTGCTATTATTTTCTCCTTTTTCTTCTCACCTACATCAAGATTTCCTTGATTCACCCCTTGCTCGTAAGCAATGAGTGAGCCA
>NW_021593690.1:0-2054 GCF_001605985.2 Dendrobium catenatum
TTTGCTCCTTCTTAAATTTTTAGTTAAACATGCTCCTTTTGTTAATTGTCACTATTTACATGCTCCTATCTAAAATTCGCCCTGTGAAGAACAACTAATTAAATTAATTGTATCCCCGAATAAAACTTTACTAAAATTTGCCAACCATTTTTTACAAGCTAAACAACCTTTGAAATCAAAGGAATGTCTTGGGCACTAAGTCCAGGTTTCATTCAAATAGGATGGCCATTTTTTATAGGAACGCTCCTGGATGACCAAATTGATCAGGTGTCTCGTGTAATTAATTCAAAGCTTATCAAGATTGGACAACAAATTTTGCAAGCCCAAGTTAGAAAAGAAAACCAGCCAGCGCAATTTAAGCATCCAATTTCTTAGGACCAAACTGATCAACTAAAGTGGCTTCTCCTGCATAGTCAAAATTGCAAACAAAACAACTTTCAGCTTAATTGTTCAAAAGTTGTCTTCAAGTGCAAGGGTTAAATAAGGCAAATTATCACGTTAAACAAAACTATTATGCTCCTAATAAATTATTGGATAATAGAATTCAAATAAAGGTCTCTCCAAAGTCCTTCCCGTCCTTTAACTCCTCTATGTTGCTATTCCAGGGATAACGACCCAAGCACCTAAGAACAACAAAACCTACTCTCATCAACTGAAACTTACCCAAACAATTAAATTTCAGCACATTCTCAAGAAGGATCTCTTAAACTCAGGTTTTTTTCCTTGGGAAATTTTTCTTAGTTTTCTATTGAAATTTAACACTTTCAATGCCAGGTCCCAAATCTTGAATGAGAAAAATGGAGGCTTGCGTTAATTACTCGGCAACCAATATAGAACTTGTCGAATAATCATGTCATGAATCATTTAATACATTGTGTTAATGTTATGGCGTTCCCTTGAAGCAAAGCGTTGTATGGCTTGAATACAACGAGAAGTGTACAAGAGTTGCACTGGTGCCTGGGTGCAGTGCTAAATAGGCAAGGGTTCCCACATCATGGACAGATGTGGGCAAAGAAGATAGTCCATGAAATTAGAATTAGGATAGGAACTTAGAATACAGGTTCCCTATCAGACAAATTAATAGAATTATTATATATTATGGTTCATAGCCATATCAATATTCTATGCATTCAGAAAACTAAAAGGGTTGGAGAAAAAGCTAAGGAGATTGATAGTTTAAGATTTAAACTTTGGTATTCTGGTAGGAGTTGTAGTAGAAATGGCGTGTGTGATTATAGATCAGGGTTTGAAGGATAATGTTGTAAAAATTGATAGAATTGGATATATAATTATAATTTTAAATACTAGTGTTTACGCTAAGATTATTAATATTATAAGTGTTTATGCTCCTCAAGTATGATTGGATATGTCTGATGAGGACATAAGTAGGAGATTCCGAAATGTTTACCGCCGGAAGCATCGTAGATCGACGGCTACGATGAGGAGTTTATATCTTTGATATATTTTATATATTAGTTTCAGATTTACGATTGTACCCTTGCTTGTGTGTTGATTTGAGTTGTAGCCTTATAGGCATTTTAGTCCTTTTCCTTTTATTTGAGGCCTATATATTAGGTCCTTAGTCTTGTATTATGATGATGGATTATTAATTAAAAAAAATTATGCACTCTTGTTCTTTGGGAAGAACTTTGGTGAGTTTCCTATGTGAGGGAAGCATAGTATCCACCAACCGCAGGATGTGTCCGAGCTCATGTTTTGAACTCCCTATGTGAGGGTAGTGTAGTACCCATAAGCCGCAGGATGTGTCTGGGCTCATGATTTTATCTTTCTTTCCCTACACTTCGTTTCTCCTTCTCTAATTTCCTTTCTTCTTTCTTCTGGACGCCGCTCTACCCCCTCCTTCTCCCTTGACCGCCGGCCAAACCCTCCATAGCCGCCGGCCAAACTTCCCTCTTCCCCTCCTCCAACCGTCGGCCACTCCACCACCACCTCCTCCCTCTTCCCTTGGCTCCATAAATTCAATCTTGCATTCGAAGCCCTTCCTATTTTGGCCTTCCTAATTTGATAACAAAATTTGAATTTAAAATTCACAC
>NW_021593691.1:0-305 GCF_001605985.2 Dendrobium catenatum
TTAATCAATGGGTAAACTTTTCCTATTTCTATGTTTCATCTAAGCAAATTTTTCTGTATTTACAGTTCTTTAGTTTGTGATTCACAGTTCATTTGCCTCAAGAAATCCTAGACCCTTTTGCATCAATTTGATAGCATATGATTAAACCATCATGACTAATGGAAGTAGGATATAATAATAGGTTAATAAGATTTAAGACAATTATTTGATGATACTTAATTCGAATATGCTCTTATAACAAATCATGCTCATGAAATTGAATCCATAGTTCCATACTTAACCTAGGTATAAAATATGAATATGAA
>NW_021593692.1:0-233 GCF_001605985.2 Dendrobium catenatum
GACTCGGCTTCGTCTCCCCTGTTCTAGCCGACCGATCCCTTTCAAAACAGCTGGTATACCTTCTTCACATCCTTCTTCTCCCTTCTTCTTCCTCTTCCTCTACTTCTTCTTCTTCTTCTTGCCATTGTGGATGTCATTGTTAAGTGATTAGTCTACTAAGTGAGATCATTCATAAAGTTATTAATTTCTTGCTGTGATTAGATTCCTGTTCTTGCTTGGATTAGATATTTTTC
>NW_021593693.1:0-2158 GCF_001605985.2 Dendrobium catenatum
ATTAGATAAATGTTTAACCTTAAGTTTTAGTTTCACTGGAATTGGAGATCATTAGGTAAGAAAATTAACTAAATAAAAATTCAGCCCCCTTGAGGGGTATTGAAACATCCAAAATTGTAATAAATTCAAATTAAGCAAAAAAATTACAAATAATATATCAAATTGTTCATTATTCAATCCTTTTTCTAAGAAAATTAAGTGCCCTTTCACTAAATAACAAAATTGATCTTAATTTAATAATTAGGAAGAAATAATAAAAATAAATAATTAAAAATGGAAAATAAATTCCAAATTATTTAAAACACTCCTACATGCGATCCTCGTTCTTTGTAAGTGATTTCAAGGAGTTTGGTGGAGTGACTTTGGGGCAAAAATGGGGAAACCTCTCTAATTAAAAAATTATATAATTATCTAACTTAAAATTCATAACTGATACTTATAGCAAAATTTTAAACCAATTCAAACAAGTACGATCACAGAATACCATTAAAGAATCAGTTAAGAGTGAATAATAGGGATTTATATTTTTTAAAAATATCAAAGGTCTAGAAATCTCTAAAATAAAAAAAGTCAATTCTTTTGTCAACCATAGTTCAAAAGTACACCTAAACTTCAAAATATCATTACTAAATGTAGAAAATTCCAAATCCAATGAACTTAGTGTCATTTCACTCATGTTATGGTCTAATAATTATATATAAAAAAAAACTATTTAATATAATCTAAATCAAAAAGTAAAAAATTGGACAATTTATTTAAAGAATTTTAAATAACCATAAATTCAAAAAATTAAACAAATGATAAAAATTCTAGCATAACCTTAATCCAATCAATATAATAAGATAACCAACCCTAAAATACATAAGAAAACTCCTTTGCTTAAGTTTTTTTGGTGGACTACCTCGAATTGCGGTGCTACGTGTCCTATAGAAACCTTATCTCTCATACATGTTGTGACAATGCCACGAACATATTACTAAGGAAAGGAAGAATGGATTAATGTGAAAACCTTAACTTAAGTAGGTATAAGAGGCTCCCTAAGGGATGGTTTATGTCCCATATCCTCTCTTCTTTAAAGGGGGTCATTCTACCCCCTTGTTGCAGGTATAGGGGTGGAGAAGAAGTTAACTAGATATCACACTCTTGCACCATACATGGTTGGATTATTCGTATTGAAAAGAGAACCCCCAAGGAGAAGAAACTCCAAAGAAAGAGGACATATCACAAGGAACATCATGTTGTTAAACTCAGAATCCTAGATTGAGATTGTGAATTTTTCATGATTGCAAAATATTAATGTTCTATAATTTTCAATTATTTCTCCAAGCAATGTTACGAGACATTTTCCCTATTTATTATTTGTGTGTACTAATATTTTAGGAAATCATACTCCAGATTGCTTGAAGAACTTCAAGCATAGAGTGATTAGAGTTTCAATATAATAAAATCTATAATCGTTTAACTTTTATTCTTGAGTCTAAGAGAGCATAATTGTAATTTGGTAAGCATACATACATAGAGGGAGAGAGTCAAAACTTAAAATTTTAGAACTAATTGTACTGTATGACTTCCAATTATATTATTTGATTATTATATTTTTTCTCCAAAATTTAGTTAATCAAATCATGGCTTGTACTTTGAATTGTTTGTACTGTATGATATTAATTTGTTCAGGCGACTGACATTTTATAAAATTAGGTACATACCAGTTCATCCCAAATGAATTCATTCATTTTTTTACTGTTTGTATTATATGAGGTTAGTTCGTACCGATGACTAACAGAGTATGAAATTGGGTTCGTCCATAATCAGACCACATAAAGAATGATTTATAACTATACATATTATATGATATTAGTTTATACATATGACTAATAATATATGAGATATGGTTCATACCATATGAATAAATTTAGTTTTGAACTATTTGTATAATACTATATTAGTTCATACAAAAGACTAATACTGTATAAAATTAGGTTTGTATAGGATCGTATCAGGATTTTTGTAATATTTGTACAGACGATCCATTATTATACTGTATGATCTAAAGTTGGTTAACTTGTAATTTTTTATTTTCTAGACTATTTTCTTGTATTCTCTATATAAAAGTCCTAAAAAATAACACTCAATAACTTTGATGCAATTTTCTCTTGAG